>NW_021770993.1:52142-57443 GCF_005508785.2 Acyrthosiphon pisum | reverse complement strand
ATCACACTTACACTAACACGCTATAATATTATATCTTGTATAAAGTGTGCAAATGCTGTAAAATATTATTATGTTATTTATCTTGAACGCAACTCGGTTACGACTATTATAGCAGGTAGGAAGAATAATAGAGTCGAGTTGCGTCCACAAAACGGGACGCATGTTACCTGTTGAATTTACTACCTAAAAAAATATACCTTTTTTGGGGACGCAAGTAGTATGCAGCCATTCGGGTAAAACCGTAGCCAACGGGCCGTGTGGGCCCGGCTTTCGCGTCTGTGTTGGTTGCCTAACTGTCCATTATCTCAGGTGCGTGCGCTGGTCTCGCACGGTTATTGTATTATGCAAGTTTTGGCCATCGCAGTGACCCACCTGTTTCAGCGGGGCAGGCATGACGCCGTCGGACAAATTGGGCGTCGGCTTGCACTCCCGCGCGGTTCGTGAATAGTACCCTTCGCTAATATACTGACCGTGATGGCTGAAGCGTTAAGAGACGTGATAATCTGGTCACTTTTGTGGGAACTTTCGAACACATACGATCAACTACAGTCCACTCAGAGTTCGGTGGTTCGAAGGAACAGTATTTGAAAACTATACCTAAGAGATCATAAAAAAATTAGTAAAATCCTATACAGTCTTAGCCCCGATAATGCTATTATCTAGTTAGAGCATCATTTTGAACTACATACTCATTAACAACGTTTACTGCAATAAAATGTATGGAGTAAATAAATAATTTTTTGTAGGTCTGCATGAATACTGTTTGGTTTGACTAGGCGAGAGTGATTCTGTTTTATAATCACCTTTTTTTTTTTATAAAATCGCGGTTTTCAGTTGTTTTAATTTGTATTTACTTCTTGAATTAATTTTTTTTTACTTATTTTGTGTCTATTATATAATATATATCAACAGTTAACCGTACCTTATGATTTTATTTAAATAATTTATACATAAAACCTAACATACAGCTAAATATTCATAAATTTATGATTTTTTACTATTTAAATTTCTATAAATTTTAAAAATAATAACTTTATGTAATAGGGGTTTCTATTGTTTGCAGTGTTTCCACAATTTGAAGTGAAACAACTCTGTAATCCATCTTAAAACACAATCATTGACGAGACAATCAATATTTAGTAGTATACTGACGTACATGATAGTAGTATTAGTCCATAATGTATGTGGACATTTGTAATTTAAAAATAAATAATTGCTTACTTTATTATTACTTGTAAGTTACAATTGAAATATGTCATTTTAAATTATTTAATAATTTATTAATTAATTTAATGTCAAATGTTCAGTTCAATTATATCGATACAATATTTCTTTAAAATTAATGAATTACTTTTTATGTACCTACGTATTTAAAATATATTGTTACTGTTATAATATACTCATTACAATTAAGTAATAACATAATATACATTTCAATTAAATATTTAAATAGAATTTAAGATTTCACAATAATGTTAAATCGTTAACAGATCTAAATAAATAAATATGTATTGACGCATGTTTGCCAAGTCATCACTTGAGAACATCTTGGTGGATTTGGTTTATCTTTTTGTTGTGTTTGTTAAATTGGTAGGATAATGTTTGTATGAAAGTACATTTTTGGATTTTTCGCCAGAGAAGCCATACATTTGAATGGTATTTTTGACAGTGATTCGTCCGGCTTCAATTGTTTCCGGATGGGTGACCTTGTACATTTTAGTAACGAACCCTTACCACACATTACAGTTTTCTACCATAACACTGCTACAAAATGCTAATGACATTCCTTATGCTTAAGTTCAAAAAAATATCATTGGTAATCTTTATAATAGATTATTGTAATAGTGGCTTGGGCTAGGATTTATAATACGCAATAAAATATGATGAAATATGCTTTGTGTTATTAAAAATAAGCTAAACTGTATGCAATAAAAAATATGCTGAAATATACCAAATAAATATTATTAAATAAACACATTTTCTAAACATTTTTTTCAAATACCTATTACTCTAAATTAATATGTTAAAATACGCCAAAAACTATATATGATAAAATGAACACTATTAATACAAACAAATTTTGAAAAAATTCTAAAATGTATAAAATTAAATATCTCTAAAATGATCAAACCTTTTCAAATGAACTACATGAAACAATTACATTGTGTTTTAAATTTTTTGAAAGAATATTATATTAAGTGCGTTGCCATTTATTCGATATTTTAATTTTCAAGCCAGAAAGGAGAATTTATAATTTTTGATATTCCACATAACCATATTTTGCTTAAATATTAAAATTTCACAAAGTCGCTAATGCTTAAGCACAGATATTATTTTTACATAAAAGCTTCATAATGGAACAATTCACTCTTGATAGTTGAGTGAACTATCAGCAAACTATTGAAACTGGTGAACACATCTTTGAAATGTCGTACGTGTATAAGATGGAGACTTGAAAGAATCAAATGCATTGGCAAATGAGTAAACTATAACCTGGTAGGAAATATAATACAGATATACCTACTTAAACCGATAAACTTTTATCGATTTTATATCCCGATATTTTATTATTTTTAATTTTTAATCAATTAATATATTGTTTTAATATAACAATCAATAGTTCCTTATAACTTATTACACAATCAAGCACGCTAGCACTTTTTGATCAATTTTTTTGATTATTGAATACTTTTGACAATCGAGTATGTATTATGACAATCGAAGAGCCCAACATATTATCCTCCAAATATTCAACAAAGAACTTTCGAAATATTTTATTTTTCTTATTTCAGAGATAAAATATATGGATTTGAAGGTTATTGTAATAAAGCTTGACAAATATTTTGCTGTACGTGGATATTTTTTACATCAATTTTAGAATAATTTTATGACAAAAATATTTAATGATCACGTACCAATTATATTGATACATAAATTATGAAAAGTTGATACATATTTGAATACATTTGTATACATATTGATAAAATATTTTCAAAAAATATACACATGAAGATAAGATAATATTATACAGTCTAATAAGAAACAATCAATTTTTTAATTACCTACCAACAATATTTGTCAAAGAATAATTATTTATATATCACCTTCAAAGTATAGCTCATATTTAATTATAGTTATTATAAAATTACATTACACTTTGATCTAATGACAAATAAACAACATGACTACCTATGTGATAAATTTCAATATTATATTATATTAATATGAAGTCAGGAGAATGGAAAAATTGATTTCAATCATTGTGAAAAGTTGTAGTTCCTGTAAATCAAATGGTGTTTTTACACCTGTACCAATAGACTAGGTATACAATATGTATTAGGTATACTTATTATATTATTGTCGCATAATATAACGTTAGTTTAATGTGATGTTATTATTCAGTATTCACTATGTATAACATTGTTCACAAGACCACAAAAAGTTAAACTTGAAGATGTTTCTTATCATAATAAAGATTAATTTATAATTTAAATAGGTAGTTTATCATTGTATTATACAGGGTAATCTTTTTATCATGAACCAGCCAACATTTCGAGAAGTGGGTATTAGGAATTTTAAAATAATTTTTTTTTTTAACTTTCTAGATTTTAATGTTTTAAATTGTATTATGATAATTATTTATAATTAAATTATCTAGATAAATATTTATTTATAAGTATTTTGATAATTTTAACTTCCTCCTTTATTTGATAAAACACTATCAACTTTCGTTTTTAAAATGGCAATACCTATTTTAGATAACAAAAATCTATAAACATTCTGAAAAAATAATTTTAACGTTTACAGAATTTAATTTGAGTAATCCGTTTGCGACTTATTAATTCTCAAATATTCGTTCAAATTACTGCAACTGGGCAAATATGTATCAACGAAATATTATGGACTGTATAGGTAAAACAATTAATGTAGATGCTTATAGGTAAAATCAATCAATGAAAACGCGATTTGTTATATCTCAAAAAAAATGTCATTTTGCGGCCTACAATGTAACATAAAAAAAAAAACAATGTAGAGGGAATGAATAATACAACAACGGACAACAGAATAAAAATAAAAAATAATAAATAGTATATATAATATATAGATATAAAAATAGTTTAGTCAAAAGGTTCCTACAACATTAGTGGTCAGCCTCAATGACTTCACCAACGTAATCGACACTTGTAAATACAGAAATGAAGTTCGGTTTTATCGGAGCCTGTGAGGAAGGAATCTCTGCGTTATGCGATCACACTAATTTAGGGAACTATAGATACTGGATATACTACGCCACCATTTTGCGACCACTCAACCAATGTACCTACTTATTCGTACTGCGTACAGCCATGTGTATATTTCGTTTCGTACAATAAACTACTCTCAACGCAACGCGTCAAAATTAAACAGTGTATTTACTCATTATTTTACCTACCTAAAACTTGTGTACCTATACCTTCTGCAACAGAGATGCCGACTAGTGCGATTGGATATCACGCTTGTGACTATCGGAGTGAGAGTGGTTGACTGGTCCGCTACCCACGGCCTGACGTCGAGCGACCACACGGTCATCCACTTTAATATAACACAGAACAGCGTGGGCCCGGCTGACAGGACGGATCCTTTTGTCAAGTACGATTAGAGTAAGACGAGTTTGGCCGAGTTCCGTAAAACCTTAAGTGACCAAATCAGTGCGAGGGCGACGGATCTGGAAAGTCTGGACGTCGAAGCTAGCGTGACCGCACTCACAGAAGCATTAAAAGCAACCTTTGAGGCTCGTATGAGCAAAATTAGAATAAGAGAACAGAAGCCGCCTCCCTGGTGGAATCAGAGCCTGGACAGAGAATTGAGTGCGCAGTCTGGAACTCTTACGAGAAAAAGAAAAAAAAGTTCAATTTGAATTGTTTCAGAGCCAAGCGGGACGCCTGGCATTCATTTGTGACCGACACAGGCAACAAGGAACCTTGGGCCCCTGTCTACAACTGGCTCAAAACTGGCGACGTAAGGCCATCTCAGAGTCTTCCATCGTCAATCTGCAGGGCTGGTTATACTTTCACTGACTCTATCGAAGAGACCGGGGAAAGACTTTTGGAAATCCTGGTCCCGGGAGATACGTCCGATGGTGAAATTCAAGAACAGCAGGCTATCAGGGAGGACACGGGCATAAGAGTTAGGTCCTTCGTACCCTAAGGTGGGCGAGAACGGACCCATAGATCTGTGCGATGCCAAGGAGGTAAAAGGGCCATTGGAACAAGGACCCTAAGAAGGCACAGGGAGCTGACAGAATTACGGTAAAAACTCTCC
>NW_021770993.1:41406-52092 GCF_005508785.2 Acyrthosiphon pisum | reverse complement strand
TCCGTTTTCTTACGTCCAAGAAAATTACTGGGGAAATTAAAATGATACATCAAAGTAAAAACACATTAAAAATTGCATTATTCTTCGGAAGAAAATTAACTTAATTTAGATATTTTTGAAATAAAATTAACTTGAAGTTAACACGTTAATCTTGAAAAAAAAGTAACTTATTATGTTAAAAATTAATTTGAAAAAAAAAGTAACGAGTTAATTAACTTAATTAAAATTAACTTAACGTTTTAACTTAATTTTAATTTTTAACTCGTTAATGCCCAGCCTTGCAATACTAAATATAGTCAATAGTCATGTTGGGATGACTTAAATTGTTGCGTAGTAACTCGCTTACTACACTACTTATTATACATACTTACAAGATGAACAATTTTGAATAAGATATTTTTTAAATTCCAATATCATTGTCATTGTTTTCATAAATTCTTCAATTTTTCGAGAAGTCGTTGTTCATTTATACAATTGTGCCTATCTAAGATTTCAAATTTCAAATTAGCTTTTTCATCGCAATTCAATTTGTATATTTTGTTTATTTAATTTTTATTTAGCCCATTTATTTAAATTAAAACTTTTATTAGATATGATCTATTTTCTTTATACAGCTTACGAAAAACTTTATTGTTATGTATTTTGAAAAAGTAATGTTTAATTTCTCTAAAAGTCATTGTCCCTAAATAATACTTTCTAAATGACAACAATAATGTATAATTTTTTTAGTGAATATTGATCCTTACATATCAAAATTGTACACATTTCAAATATATTCACATTTTTATTAATACTAAATTACGTTTTAAAAAAATGTATTTTGGAAATAATGAATTTGATTTTGACGTGACAACGTCTTATATAATTCGATGGATCCTGCTGCATGCACGAAAAAACATGACTCATGCGTCGTTACCTCGCTGTTCCATTCGCGTAGGCTACCCAACATCGGTCGTCACGCTCGTAGAGGCGATCGTCGGGAGGAGTGGGGTGGCAATTCGTACGGTGTGCTGCCAACACACACGGTCGTCGTCGGCCGATTCATTATTATTAAAGACCGGATTTATATTCTCTTAAAATACCAAAAATATGATGCTAATATTCTCTAAAACACATTCAAATATTCTCAATATATTCTCTAAAAACACTCCATTTCATTTCCTACTTTTCCTATCATCGTCCTATTCTCAACAGAATAACACAAATTGTAAGAAGTTAAATATCACACATGTTTAAAAGTTGTAAAATAATTGCTCAACGCACATTCATACTTGTAAAAACTATTAAATTGTAAAAAAAAAAAATTGACATAATTTATTGTATTTATGTGTACAAATAAATGTAACTTGATCAATTCCATTGTGATTTCCATTTACCTCCTTCTCTATATACATACAAATATATTAAACTAATGAAATTAAAATTTTCTTTTGAAAAATGCTACCATTCCTTCAGTATTTTCTTAACACGTTGTCACGTTCAACTATCGTCAGTAAACCGACTTTACAGACAACCGATTTTTTTTAAATTTAATTTAGTCTGCATAATTTCTTAATTCCTGGCTAATTTTAATATACTAAAATTTACTAAATGGTTCAACAATTATTTGTCTTTATATCAGTGAATGTTGATCATAATTTATCAAAATTTTACACATTTCAAACATATATATTTATTAAATTTAAAATAAAAGTTTTAAAATTTCTCTAAATCCAGATGAAAAATGCTTCTAAAATGTTCAATACCGGTTTAAAACCTAACCTTATTCACCAATCAAAATATATTACGATAATTTTTTACTGATACAATTGACATTAAAAATACTTGATAATTATGTTTGATGTCATGATTGGGACTTTGATGTTGTTCTAATAGATTTAAAAACTCATGTTATAATGTTTATAATAATAAACTTTATTTGCATATTATAAAGTTTTTACTTTTTAGAGCAAAAAAAATTTCATAAAAATGTAGTTTAAAAATTAAATTTTTTATGCAAACGTGATGTATTTTACCAATGTTGTGTAAATATTTTTTGACTTCTATGTGATGATGGCATGCAATCTATGCCACATATGTTAATCCCTCCTATAGGTCTATGGTTTTTTCCTTGTTCAAATGCATTGGAGTAATAGGTACAATTATTTAAAAATTGATAATACATTAATAATAATTAAATAAATTTTTCTATAAATTCCGTAAAAATTGTCTTGTTCTACTGTTCTAGTGTATACATATCATGTATAACCTTTGGTCTTTAATAACTTTTAATTAATGTAACAACATCCAAGTCCTAGTCAGGTTAGGAGTATATAATGTAAAGTATGTTCAATGTTCATTTAATATTTATTAACTTATCTAGGGTAATGGACATATCAGGTGTTAATATTTTTATTAGTAATGATCTTACCCAAATCCTGCAAAAATTTTCACCATGGAAATTTGTTCATACTTTAGTAAGATTATTTATAACTAATGTGTTTATGATTTTGATAATTAAGTATTGAATTAATGTCCATTATTTTGATTCACACACCAGATAGTTTTGATATAAATGAAAATTATACATTATACAAAAAATATCTCTCAGGATACCTAATAATTATTAATGGAAAGTCGGGTAGGCACTATGAACAACGAGCTCTGGGCCTATAGCTCCGCATCAGAGTGACAATACAGGACTCACTTCTTCGAAACATAAAACATTGTATTATCAATCTGATGTAAGTTATATTTTGTCGTGTCAATTTATTTGTGTAATCAAAATAACTTACCTATTATATTTTTTTTTAGTATACACAGATTGATTTGTAATAATTTATTTTTAATGAAAAGAAAACCTTAAATTGGAGGGACATTGTAAAAATATATAACTAAAAAAAAGAAATGTGTGAATAGACCTTTAACTACTTTAGTGTTAGCTCTAAATCCAGAATCCAAGTACATACTATATCATATAGATTTTTATCTGTATATTAAGTTGTCGGCAAAGAATGAAATCTAATTCCCATATACATTTATTGGATATAAGTATATTTTAATTAAATTCAAATTTTTTAACCAAAATACAATCAAAAAATATTATATGCATTGGAATAATTGGTTTAAACTTTAAATTCCGGCATTTATTATCGTTTATCTACTAAAGGTAATACGTGATGGCGATAATACCGTATACCGGGAATCAGTTACCAGTGCTATATTATGTAACCATGATGGTAAATATTTTAAAATGTTATTTTTATAATTTAAAGCTGATACAGCCACGCTCCTGGCTAGTCAATCACTGACACAGTATTCTGGTGGGAGTGATGAGAGGACACTTTTTTTTGTCTAATAGTATTGTTTAACTATCTTGTTATTATCGATTATTATTGCTATGGGTATTGTGAAATTGAGATAAAATTCAATTTTGACAACTGGTTTTTACTGTTGGGTTTGTTAAATTGCCCAGTAGCAGTAAATTTAACGAATATTTAAGAATTAATAAGTCGCAAACGGATTAATTCAATTCCGTAAACGTTAAAATTATTTTTTCAGAATGTTTATAGATTTTAGTTATCTAAAATAGTTATTCCCATTTGAAAATCGAAAGTTGATAGTGTTTCTATCAAATAGGGGAGGAAGTTAAAATTATAAAAATTATAACAATTATAAAATTATAACTGTAAAACAGTAAAATCCAAAAAGTTAAAAAAAAAAAATTATTTTAAAATTCCTCATACATATATGTACTTCCCGAAATATTGGATGGTTCATGATAAAAATATTACCCTGTATAATACAATGATAAACTACCTATATAAATTATAAATTAATCCTTATTATGATAATATACGTCATGTTAAAATTTAACTGTTTGTGGTTTTGTGAATAATGTTATAGTAAATACTGAATAATAACATTACATTAAACTAACGTTATATTATGCGACAATATTATAATAAGTATACCTAATACATACTGTATACCTACTATATTAGTACAAGTGTAAAAAACACCGTTCGACATACCGGAACTGTAACTTTGCACAACGATTGAAATCGATTTTTTCATTCCTAGTATAATATAATAATAATATAATAATATTATAATATAATATAACATTTAAATTTCTCACACTGTCATGTTGTTTATTTGTCATTAGATTAACGTCTAATGTAACTTAATAATAGCTATAACTAGGGAACGGATTTGAATGCAAATTGCATTTTTTATTTAGTTATAGCCTATAACTAAATATGGGTTATACTTTGAGAGTAATATATGAATAATTATTCTTTGACAAGTAAATTGTTGGTAATTAAAAAATTATGTTTTATAATCCTATTACCCAATAGTATGTTTTATAAGGTTCTTTTTTTTAATTGATTGTTTTGTTATTAAATTACCTATATTATATTATCTTTTTTTCGTCTGTATATTTTTTGCATATATTTTATAATTATGTATACAACGTATGAAAATATTTATCAACGAAATATTATGGACTGTATAGATAAAACAATTAATGTAGATGCTTATAGGTAAAATCAATCAATGAAAACGCGATTTGTTATATCTCAAAAAAAATGTCATTTTGCGGCCTACAATGTAACATAAAAAAAAACAATGTAGAGGGAATGAATAATACAACTACGGAACAGAATAAAAATAATAAATAATAAATAGTTAATATAATATATAGATATATAAAAAATAGTTTAGTCAAAAGGTTCCTACAACATTAGTGGTCAGCCTCAATGACTTCACCAACGTAATCGACACTTGTAAATACAGAAATGAAATTCAGTTTTATCGGAGTCTGTGAGGAATGAATCTCTGCGTTATGCGATCACACTAATTTAGGGAACTATAGATACTGGATATACTACGCCACCATTTTGCGACTAATAATGTTATGTAAATTTGAATTTTCTCCCCTTAAATTGTTCATTATATCATTGATAAATAAGTTGCACAATGGTGGCATAGCATACCCATGATATGTAGAGCCTTAATTAATTACACATACATAATTATGGGGAAGTATGGCAAAGCAAATACATGAATTAATTAATTATAAAATATAAATGTAATACAAGGTATACTGACTTGTAAAGACGTCTCTTTGACCAGCCAAATAAATACACGACAAAATAGAAGTCACAATATTATCAATATATACGATAAGTGACAAGGACAAACGGTGATAAAAATGTGGCAACCGCTCACCACTATCACTATTATTATTACTATTTATTTTATATATTATGTGGCGATACAGGGCCCTTATCAACATGGTTCTCCCGCCTTTAGTAACCGTCCACTTCGCGGACTTTTTAATATTTTATTCAATTATTTATTTTATTAGGTATACAACTTCTGTGATTTTTTATTTATGTTCCTTGTTTCTATGATCTCGTGTCTCCCATTGGCGACGCCATGTCACTCGTCCCGCGACGGTACAACGCGGCCGACCGAATTCATGTCCCAACGACGTCCTCGTATTTCCGACGTTACCGAACGCTTCCTCGATCACGCGTGCAACGGGCACAACCGATTCTTTCGACACGACACCGACCATGCGACCACTCAACCATTGTACCTACTTATTCGTACTGCGTACAGCCATGTGTATATTTCGTTTCGTACAATAAACTACTCTCAACGCAACGCGTCACAATTAAACAGTGTATTTACTCATTATTTTACCTACCTAAAACTTGTGTACCTATACCTTCTGCAACGGAGATGCCGGCTAGTGCGATTGGATATCACGCTTGTGACTATCGGAGTGAGAGTGGTTGACTGGTCCGCTACCCACGGCCTGACGTCGAGCGACCACACGGTCATCCACTTTAATATAACACAGAACAGCGTGGGCCCGGCTGACAGGACGGATCCTTTTGTCAAGTACGATTAGAGTAAGACGAGTTTGGCCGAGTTCCGTAAAACCTTAAGTGACCAAATCAGTGCGAGGGCGACGGATCTGGAAAGTCTGGACGTCGAAGCTAGCGTGACCGCACTCACAGAAGCATTAAAAGCAACCTTTGAGGCTCGTATGAGCAAAATTAGAATAAGAGAACAGAAGCCGCCTCCCTGGTGGAATCAGAGCCTGGACAGAGAATTGAGTGCGCAGTCTGGAACTCTTACGAGAAAAAGAAAAAAAAGTTCAATTTGAATTGTTTCAGAGCCAAGCGGGACGCCTGGCATTCATTTGTGACCGACACAGGCAACAAGGAACCTTGGGCCCCTGTCTACAACTGGCTCAAAACTGGCGACGTAAGGCCATCTCAGAGTCTTCCATCGTCAATCTGCAGGGCTGGTTATACTTTCACTGACTCTATCGAAGAGACCGGGGAAAGACTTTTGGAAATCCTGGTCCCGGGAGATACGTCCGATGGTGAAATTCAAGAACAGCAGGCTATCAGGGAGGACACGGGCATAAGAGTTAGGTCCTTCGACCCTAAGGTGGGCGAGAACGGACCCATAGATCTGTGCGATGCCAAGGAGGTAAAAAGGGCCATTTGGAACAAGGACCCTAAGAAGGCACAGGGAGCTGACAGAATTACGGTAAAAACTCTCCTCCCATCATGGCGAGTCATCGCTGAACACACCAAGCGTGTGTTAAACAACTGCTTCAGGGCCAAAAAGTTTCCGAAAACCTGGAAACTTTCGAGAATGGTTGTGATCCTAAAATCAACGGGCAAGGACCCTAAGGAAGCGAAATCCTACCGGCCGATAAGTCTGCTCCCGATCTTGACGAAAGCTCTGAAACACGTTATCATGGACAAGATCCGAGCCGACGCGGACCCTCTCATGTCTCAAAGACAGTTTGGCTTCACGAAAAACCTCTCGACAGTCGATGCCATGCACTCGACTGGTCGGAACAGATTGGAGAGGTGCGTAATAGCCGTTTTCCTGGACATTTTGGGCGCATTTGACTGCCTCCGGTGGACGCAGTTAGTAGTTATGGGCATGCAGAACACAGGCTTGTTCAGCTGACTAATCGGCATGGCAAAGACCCACTGGGGCCTGAATAAGGAAGTTACTAAGAACCTGTACAAAACAGTGTTTATTCCGCAAATGAGCTACGCGGCCTCTATGTGGGTCCCAAGGTGTTTGACCGACGGGCACCACAGATAAAGAACCAACAGCGCTCAGAGGGACCCACTGAAGGCTATAACGGGTGCGTACCTAACCTAGGTACGATTTTCTGCGCAATGTTGCCATTTATTATTTATTATTGTCAATTAAAAAAGTTTGATGAAAATTTGTCAATTCAAAATATAAAAATTAAAAATTGAATAAAGAAATATGTACCTATACCTATACAATTGTATACAAATAATTTATTATAATTTGATACCTTAGTACTTGTTACAAATATTTGAATATATTTTTATGAATAAAATATTCATTGTATTCGTTGATTCACACCATCAAACTTAATTTGACGGCTAATGGCATTTGATTGAAAGGTCCTTAAATACTGATCTTATTTTTGTGCAGGTATCTTTTTGTGTTTTCTTCTGAACTCCGTCTCGAGGCCAAATTCCCCCATAATAAGGCAGCTGTTCTGTGTAAACAGCAGCTCAAGTAACACAATATAAACACTTGTGCTGTTTATTCTTTTGTAATACGTGTCCTATTACGTGGTTCCGCACACTTTATGTTTGTACTTTTTTAACTCATAAACCACGATGGAAAACGACAATCGATAAATCATCAACACGGCACGTGTTTAAATTGTGTTACTTGAACCGCTGTTTACACAGGCCAGCTGCCGTATTATGGTGGAAATATTTTGGCCTCTAGACGGCGAAGCGCAGTAAGTTTAGTCCATAATCGGCATTGAAAAAATTGTATGACTGTATATTTTACAGTGCTGCCAACGAATACCAATTTTATCTAAGCACTCTGACGGGTTGTGCTCGTGCTGGTAAAGTGGTAATGATGCACGAAAAAAAGGGGTTTTGGTCGACTGCCGTATGCATTATCTAGTTCCACGGAGTACAAGGTATATGACGTAAGACTAATATAAAGGAGGGGGGAGGGGTTATTAAATATCATTGATTAAAAATTACTTATTCTAATGAAATATTATATAGACGAGTTTAAAATCATATAAAAGCTAGGAGTTTATGCCAATTAAAATTTACGACACTTGGCTTAGATTTTTGAAATGTACATGGGTTGGGAACCTCTATCCTAGAACTCTGTTTCAAAATATTATAAATTATAACGCATACCATACTATTATAGTTAATTTATATATATGGAATAGAATACATATTTATCAAATTATAATCATATTTAATCATCTTTCATAAACCTAGTCCGTTTGACAAAATTCATATTACAGTACAAGTATAGCTAATTATAACTACTACAAGTATATACTTACAAGCAGCCCCTACCAGTTACCAATTTTTTTCAGATTCGGTTTTCAATTATAATTTGTTGTATTAATCGTTTAATACAGGTATAAGTTGGAAGGATGTAGTAATAAGATATGTTATTAGGTAAAAACTAGGTTAAGAAAACAATTATAGGTAACAAGTAGAATACCACAACAATTCAAATTCCATAAACATTAAACATATTACATGTAACTATAGGTTAAGACAACAATAAAATAAGATAATAACAATTAGATATAATTTAATCATAGGACAATCGATATTATTTGATAGTTATTCGATTTTAAGTTTAAGATATAAGGAACAGTAGACGGGTCAGAGTGTGGTGATCGTGTGAATCGGTTATCACTGGGCATTCGAGTGTAATAAAGTGCTTATATACTATAATTCAATTGTTTATTTGTGTACGTCCGTGATCGACGTATACGACAAATACCAGTTTTCAATATTTTTCGGTTTCATTTTTGATTTTGTTTTCGATTTTGGTTTTTAACGGTTTATACCGGATTCTAAAATCAGTTTTGAAACGCTGCTTTAAAAATTGTTTTTCCATCACAAACGTCTCCGTACAATCATGTGAGATAGAACACTCTAAAACGGGAGTAAAGAAAAACAAATAACACTTGGTTAAAAATTAAGTGAATTATAATAAGAAGATATTCCAAAAAACCAAAACAATTAAATAAAGTAAAAAGGCTGGTCATTAGTAGCTACGAAACCTTATGAATTAATCGAACAGTTCCGATCCCATCGTGGAATTCGTCTTTTGTAATCGTTGTAATTTTGTTGAATAACTTGGCGAACTGCCCGATAACGGCGAAAAACAGTACTGTCAGCTTACCACAATCTAACTCTATATATAAAAACTGGACGGTAAAATCCGGTCGTCTGTTTAATAACATTTATATTCTTTACTGACAACAGCGATACAATTGTTATATTTACCTATCAGATAAATTTTTATTGTATTATAAGATACCTACGATATCTTATATCTTAATTATCCCCGTTACACGTTATACATTTTACCAAGTCGCCAGTCCGCAGTCGGTAACTTTGTCATTTGTGTTAAGTTGTAAAGTGCGGTGTGTTATACAAATACAATTTTTCAGTACTCAATATGGAAGTCAATTGTATTAATAAGATGTTACTTGATGTTATTTTATAAGAATCAGTATTATTTAAAGGTTAGTTTTGAGTACTACTATTGTGATACCTATGTAAATATATATGTCACTACATGCTGGCCAGTACACATGAATTATAATTTATAGTAAAATAAATGAATGTAATGTGAATTAATAATGCGTTGGAATTATTAATGTTATTTAAATAAATACATAAATCTACATCAATAATGGAGTGAAGTTTATTTTTTCGGTAAAAGGAAAACCACTTGCATTACTTAATCGCCATAATTATTGACTTATTTGAACACGAAAATATGGTCATAAAAAATAGTTATGCATTCGAAAACTGTGCTACACTATCATTCGCACAAACTGAAATGTAATCCATCAAACAGCAAATTATCATAAACACTGAAAATCCAGTCCAAAGTATTGAACGACAAGTTTTGAGAGAAAACTGTAAACGAAAGGCATGTGGGTCTACTTCTGTCCAAACTATAAAAATAATTCAAACAGAACTTGTAAAAAACGTTAATTCAGAAATTGAACATAGGGATATATGGTCAAGCAGAAAACCTATGTACGAAAATAGACGACAAATATATTCAGCTTTTCCAAAATCTTTAATAGAATCAATTGAACAACTTTAAGTATGGAGAATAATGATGTAGGTACTTAAATTTAAAGGTGACTGTTGCCGCCGCAACATAATTATTTGCATATTTTAATTAATATTATCACCGGGCACAGGTGAACAGCTGGTCACACACATATCATTATTTTGTATTGTTATTATTATCGTTAAATGTGTCTTGTGAGATATATAATATGTAGATTAAATGTTATCGTACGCCGCCGCGCCGTCTACGCGAAGATTATTTAACACGGCCGCCGTGAATTCTCTCTCGTACCGTACGCTGTGGTGTGAAGACCGGCCGGCTCGTAAAATTATTATTATTATTGCAAATCTGTATTACCTTTGCATTTCGTTCAACAATTTGTTAAGTGTTTTATTATATTTTTTTCTCGTGTCTGTAATTCATACTTTTTACCATTGTGAGCCATAAGGGCCATTTAATACATCTCTTTGTTCGAGTGTGCGTTAAGCGCCGAGTATACGGCTCGTATTGGCTCGTATTCCCGTACCTACC
>NW_021770993.1:38932-41356 GCF_005508785.2 Acyrthosiphon pisum | reverse complement strand
CATTTTGGAGGGCTTTGGGAGAGCGCCGTTAAGAGTGCAAAGTATCACTTGGCACGAGTATTGAGAGATTCTCATCTAACTGTCACTGAGCTACAAACATTACTGTGCCAAATTGAAACGTGCGTTAATTCTCGACCTTTAACCCCAATGAGCAGCGACCCAAGTGACTTGCAGGCACTTACACCGGCACACTTTCTTGTAGGAGGACCGATAACTATGCATCCGGAACCAGACTTGGCTAACGAAGAACAAAATTCACTACGTCGGTGGCGTTATGTCCAATGCCTTATGCAATCCTTTTGGCGAAGATGGCAGACCGAATATCTACCACAACTTCAAATTCGAGGCAAATGGACAACCAATAGTAAAGAGCTGGCAGTGGATGACATAGTTATTGTAAAGGACGAAAATATGCCACCAGCTAAGTGGAAACTAGCTCGAATAATCGAGACGCATCCAGGGAATGATGGAAGAATAAGGGTGGTTACCATACGCACGGCCAATAATAATGAGATGCGTCGGCCAGTCATCAAGCTTTGTCGATTGCCTGTCTATGAAACGGAAGAAAATTGAAAACTAAGGTTTTCACCGGGGGGAGAATGTTGCAACGCAACAATATATTTAAATTAGGATAATAGCTGGACACACACACACACGCACAGTCACGTATAATTGTTATCTTTGTATTGTTTTATTTTTGTATTAATTACCGTGTCTTGTGAATTATGTAATGTATAGAATATAGATTAAATGTTATCGTGCCGCTGCGCCGCTCCGTCTACGCGAATATAATATAGCACGGCCGCCGTAAATCTCTGTCTCGTACCGTACGCTGTGGTGTGAAGACCGGCCGGCTCGTAAAATTATTATTATTATTGCAAATCTGTATTACCTTTGCATTTTCGTTCAACAATTTGTTAAGTGTTTTATTATATTTTTTTCTCGTGTCTGTGATTCATACTTTTTACCATTGTGAGCCATAAGGGCCATTTAATACATCTCTTTGTTCGAGTGTGCGTTAAGCGCCGAGTATACGGCTCGTATTGGCTCGTATTCCCGTACCTACCTATTTATTGTTATTGTAAGCCATAAGGGCAATTTATACTTACCTATATAATTATTATTGTTTTCGCATACTACGTACTTATATTTTATTTTAGCATAGGACCAGCTGGCCAGTCTGCGCTCCACAAATTGTGAGTTTTTATTACTATTTATTTATTTTACATATTGCATTATTTGTTAGGCCAAAAGGGCCGTAGACATTTTTAATTATTACACTATCGTGCCAAAAGTGGTGCATATTATTTTTTATATTTTATATTATACGAGTTTATACTCAAAACGGCTTAAATAGCTGTGAAATTATACCGTAATTCTGTTCGGCCAGAAGGGCCAGATATACTTTATTTATTATTAATTTGTATATAACCTAACCAGAAGGGCTTCAATTATTATCATATTTATATTTATGCGAGCGAGCGGCTCAAATAGCTTCGCTATATTATTATTATATTATTATTCTGCTAGGTCATAAGGACCGCATATTATTATTATTTTATATTTAATACTATTATGTTGAGCCAGAAGGGCTAATCTTTTTATATTTTCATAATTGTTATTTGTTTGGCCATAAGGGCCGGGCATTTATATACACCTTTTTTCTGTCGAGCCAGAAGGGCCGCAATATATTATATACCATTATAGCCATAAGGGCTTTGATTTATTATTTATATTATATTTTTATTCCTACTGTGTTGCTGTGATTTTTATATATTTGTGTCATTATTATTATTATTGTGTATTATACAGCAACAGCAAATTATTACCTAAAACCGTGTTACCATCTTTTTCGTTAGTTACTATTATTTTTTAAGCACACACATTACCTAGATACACATTTAGACACAAATACACATATTACAAAACAAGCATAACGTAGTTCTACAGTAATTGCCCGGCGACCCCGACCACTGCTGTTAGAACTACTACACACTATACACCCAGCTATTTTCATATAATTTCTCCTTTCTAAGTTCTAGGTGTTAGTAGTATTGTTTACAGGCGTTGGAGTTCGGGCGCGCGTATTATTTTATTATGCTCCCGGCCCTTTCACCCGGAGTCTACAAGACATACTATTAACGCATTTTATGCACACCATATAAAACGAATTGAATAAAATTGGTCGTATTATTTCCCCACTGACCATATAGAGTTCACAAAGTTTGCGTGTATCTCAATTTTATCCGGAATCCACAAGGAACGATTATATCTCACACACTTTCGCACATAATAAATACGAAGGGAACTCGACTTGATACGTTCTAAGACTCCGGGAGTTGAGAAGTGTTGTGTGTAACTATTTTGCGCCTGGAGTCTACAAGACATACTATTAACGCATTCTATGCACACCATATAAAACGA
>NW_021770993.1:33573-38882 GCF_005508785.2 Acyrthosiphon pisum | reverse complement strand
ATTTGTATCAATAATAATTTAGATTTTGTATTATACAGCAACAGCAAACTTATTACCAGAAACCGTGTTACCATTTTATTATTATTGTCCTTATTGTACACACACCCACATATATACACACATAACACACAAATAATACACATAAATACACTACACGCATTACGTAGCTCGACAGTATTTGCCCGGCAATCCCGACCACTGCTGTTCGAGCTATTACACCACTACACACCCAGCTAGTCCTCATATATTCAAGAACTGTCCTAGGTGTTAGTGGTCAACAATTAGGTGTCCGGGGTGCGCATATTATTATTTTATGCTATCGGCCCGTCCAGTGACCAATTCGTTTTTGTACCCGAAAACAAATTATTCGTTTGTATAACTACAGAGCGAAATCTAAAATGTATGGTTGATTCATCAGATTTGTTTACCAATGGTACTTTTAGTTATGCGCCAAAATATTATATCCAGCTTTATATAATTAATTGTTTACAAAATAGATTTTATTTTATACCCGTGACTTATTTTTTCTTTCCTGAAAATCCAAACAAACCTACATTGACATGTGGTTGTATTAATTCGGGAATTAAGTGAAAAACTAATTTTGAAGAGACTCGTTATACGCAAGTTACATTTAGACTTTGAGAAAAGCGCTCATGAAGCATGCAGAGAGGAATTCCCAAATGTAGAAATTCAAGCTGGTCGATTTCATTTATGGCAGTGTTGGTGGTGAAAAGTAATCCCTCACAGCACAAAGACTTTCCTACGATGGTCATAGGATGGTCAATCAGGAATTACGGTACTTATATGGGAACTTCCTTTTTTGGTCCTAGACCGTCCAGGTGGGTTCCAAGGCAGTCTATAGACTTCTGATGTCTGAGTTGAGACCATTCATAGGTACTACCCAATATCTTCCCTATAGACGGTAATTTGGACACATTAATAAGCCACCCATTTCGGTCCAATTTAATGCCCATTTCAGTCCAATTTAATGCCCATTTCAGTCCAATTTAATACCCATTTCAGTCCAATTTAATGCCTATTTCAGTCATAAATGATGCCTTATTGAGTATAATATGACATATTTTTAATTCCTAGAAGATTCCCAAAACAGTCCGAAATAATAACTCTCATAATTGTATTATGATGTCCATTTAGGTCGACACACTTCCCAAATCAGTCAGACATTTTATGTATTTATAGGCATTAAATGATTCCTGACAGCATCTGAAATAGTGCCCTTATTAGTCAATATTAAGATGACTATTTGGTCGACACGCTTCCTAATTATATTGTTTTATATTATTAAATTGTGCATACTGCATATAATAATAATGTCATTATAGTAGTATTTTCACAATATTAGACATAAAAAAACAATACATTTGGATCTTCCTAAATGGTCTTGATTAATGCACCAGAACAATTCTCAAAAGCATATTACCATAACAGTTATATGTGATAATATTCTAATTAATACTGGAATAAGTCATTTAACAACCTGAAACTATCAAATTTGTATATAATTTTCAAAATAAATAAATTGAAGTGGATAATAATAATAGTATTGTACGAACAAATGATTTGTAAAAAGTACATCCATAATAGATTTAGTTACTAAAGATACACTTGGACCATGGAATTGTCTAAGCTTTTTAACCTGTGAACAAAATTTCCAATCAAAATAATCAATTTATTAATTATAAAGCAACGTTAATTCTAAAATATTTACCAATTTTCTTGAAAACGATTTATCACTCTTAAGAGTTATATTAATTTCATTCAATTTATCCAAGGTATCAAGTGGAAATCCTTCCAATATAACATCATCATCACACATGCTTTCATTATTATTAGGCTTCAAGTGTTTGACTATGTCTTCCAACATTTGTTGTTGTCTTGCCTGATTTAATATAACTTTATTCATCTTTACATTTAATTCAACTAATGAAGATATTGTAAAATCTGAATTTTTGTTATTTCCGGTAGCTAAAATGTATACAATTTTGCATTATAACGACAGACATTTTAATCAATTTGCATCATGGTGAAGTCACTGCTCCACAATAAATCACTATGACTATTTGTACTAATACTATGGTTTTATTATCGGCGTAGATACAACATTTACATAAAAATAGAATATAAAGAAAAAAAGGTTGATATTTTAAAATAACTAAATAATTTAATAAGTGGAAAAATTGTACATGATGTATAGACTAGTGTATAGATGAGCAATTGTATGATATCAAGTAATATGATGTTAGACTGCTGTTTTAAATTTCTCAATAACAACAACAGTAACATTTTTTTTTTAAATCAAATTTTTTAGTTCATATTAATTAGTATGTTTACAATAGTTTACTTTGAATAAATATTAATTTGGAGAAAATAATTAGTACTATAATATGCTGTTTTAAGTTAATTTTGAAAACTATTATAGGTTCATCAGAGAATTTAATTCTTAATTAAAGGCTTGTTTGCTTATTTGTATTATCTTATTAAAAATAATTTTTTAAAAAAAATGATACAATAGTTTTCTATTATAAGTCTATAAGTTATTTGTTGAATATAATCGTAGTTAAATTTAATATTATTAACCAAGTGTAATTACTTATTCTTTTTTTGTGTTGTAATTGGAGAGGCTATAAAAAGTTCTCTTATAACACTAGAGTTGGATTTTAATACAGGTGTTGAATTTGAAAGAGGTATAATAGCTTTAGATGAAGGTGATATTAATAATGGAGTACTACTCAGTACTCATGTCCATTTCTTCTGTAAACAAAACAGATAAACATTCAAATAGTTATTAGAATTTATTATAATGTATAAATCAATCAGTATTTCACATACCTAAAGGTCCTTTTGAAAATTGATAACTAGCATCTAAAATTTAACAAATAAATAAACAATCAAAATATAATTATTTTATACAATTGTTTAAGTTTTTTCATAATAAACATACTTTTAGGACTATTATTTTGTAGTATTCTCATTTGACGATTAGTGTTGCAAAATGGTGAAAGTTCTTTATTTGACTGTACTAGAATATTAGTTGTATCAAGGTTAGGTTAATATGGAAAACATTTAGGTAATAGGTAGTATTTTATTATGATTATTATTATTTTTGAATCAAATATATTTTTTTTTTTTGATCTTTTTAAGCCAAGCAACTATGGCCATTAGTTGTTTGTGGGGTTTATGTTTGAAAGTAGTAGTGTTTGGAACGGTAGGGTTTTTAGCACGTGTTTGGCAGAATTTCTAATGGGGCACCCGTAGGATTCTGCCATGCCCTGGTTGGGGGACGGAGGTTTCTTTCTCCAGACAGTTGTCTGCCCGGAGAAAAATTCCGCCCGTAGCCGAGGAATCAAATATTTATATAACATAAATTATAACATTTACCTTTTATAACTGGGTTTGAGGGTTCATGATATGTACAATTCAAGTCATCTAAAGAATTGTGTTCAATACAAATTGAATTTTTAGAATGTGATTTTCGAGGTGATTGATAACCTAAACATAATACAATTTAATTAATTAATTATATTAGTATATTACCTAAATAAACTAATATTTATTATCTTACCAGACAGACTGAAAGAATGTTTTGGCAGAGGAGGAAAAATGGATGATAAAGTAAATTTTTTAGGTGATCGCTTCTTTTTGTCTATCTTAGTTTTATGTTTTGGGTTTTTTGCAGCTAATATTCGTCTTTTGCGTTTTGAAATCAGTTCATCTTTATCGGAATTAATGTCTTCCGTTTCAGAAAGAGCAAGAGCAATTTTCAATTTTTGTTTTCCTCTTATAAAGTCATCTTCAGTAAGAATGCACATTAGTATTCTTTTAATGTAAATTTTTTAAAAATTTTTAAGATAGAATTCATTACCTGATGATGCCCATATTTTTTTTATTTCATAAGCTTCCCAAGAAGAATGTGGTTGTTCTGTATTTAACACCAACTTGTCAAACTGTTTAGAAATTAATTTTAGTCATATCTGGGAAATAAGCTAGAGACTTATCTATTGAGATCCAGTTTTGTGGGATAAGTTGTAAACCATCAAAGAACTCGATAACTGCATAATTTCTATGACACATACATTTCATAATTAATAATTAAACACGAGTATAATAAAGGACATTTTTTTGAATACATAATATTAAATTTATATCATATTTTAAGTTTTAAAATTGTTTACTAAGGTGATATAAATTATAAATAAGCTAGGTAGGTACCTATATGTACAAGATAAATTAATTACAGGTAGGTAGGTAAAAAAAGGTTTAATTTTTATCTTAGTTAGGTAATTATTGAAAACTAATTATTGAATGTTAGGTCTTTCTTGTTGATCTATGTGCAACAATGGAAATACAGCAAACTTTGTAGAGTAACCTGAAATTGGAAATATAAAATATTTTAAATTTATTTCATTAACCGGCCAAAAACTTCTTTTTGACAATTTGTCTACATCAACTTGGTAAATACTTAGATATACCAATGAACGGGATAAAGAATACAATGATGTTTTTCTAAAAACTCTTTACCAATAATTATATGACCTCCGTGTTCAGCATTATAACAAATATTTTCAATCAAAATAATTTTTCCCTTAATTCCACAACAATTGTTACCTTTGTTATTAATTTGAAATTTCATGCCATTAAGTGTCATAGTAGTAAATTTTAAAATGTATCCTTTTATAATTGGTCCATCAGTATGAAGATTTTTAAAAATTGGCTGTTCTCTATTACAATCCCGGTTTTGTAAATTATTATCAGAATTGTATATCTCATGAATTCTACGGGCTATCTGTTGTAATGGTTTGTCATCCTTTCTAATTAAATCTTTGAATTTTCGCATAAAATTTTCAAAACGAAATGAACTAAACATGTCTAGTGGGCCAAAATGTTTAACGTCATCTACAATATGAATAAGATCATGTACATTATGAGAGATATGGTGTTCGCTGCTCACCATATAATAATTTAAATGTTGTTACATAATGTTGCAATAAATTTTCAGCATAATTTAAATAAGAATTTTTAAAACAAAATTGTTTTTAAATCAATATTGTTATGCTACAATGAAGGGTAAGAAAATGCTGATAAACCTCTGTTGACAATGTTGATTTTAGTACAACTGGACCATGATATAATAACAATTGTCTAAATTCTGTCACTTTCCACTGACGATAATGCAATAAGCTCCTTGGTTTTCTCTGGAATTCAAATGGAGTATAAGGCCTAATTTGTTTTTCTAAGATATCTGATATAATTTTAATTTTTCGAAATTGAAGACGAACTTTTAAGCTGTC
>NW_021770993.1:31143-33523 GCF_005508785.2 Acyrthosiphon pisum | reverse complement strand
CATCGACAAAATATTCTAAACATTCACTTGACTTTTCAGGTTTTTTAGAATAGCTGTGGTAAATACCAATAATAAATACTTCATTAAACCCTATAACTGAACCCAATATAGGCCAAAGTTGACTCCCTGAAGATTTACTAATTGGGAGACCATCAACACCAATCATTAGTTCAATTTTATTGCTTTGAATTTGAGCGTTCTTATTCAAAAAATTAATTAATCCCTTTTTCAACCCATAATGCCAATATTGACCAAAGTTTTTATTCCTAATTTCAGTACTTCTATGAGTATTTAATAAAGTTCTTGGGTCTGTAGGTAAATCTGAATGACACGGGTGTGCTTTTAAGATACTCAATAAATTTTTTAAGAATGTATGATTAATGTGTTCATTAACTGCCCAAGAGGCTATTTGTTGTTTAAAAGACAGTTGATCACAACTTGAAGAAGATATTGATGAAAATGTTTATATTTTATTCAAGTTAGAGTTAACATTGTCAACAGGAATAATGTTATTTTGAATTCTTGGTTCTGAAATTATAAGATTTAAATTATTTGAATTATTATTACTAGCACTAATAAGAGCATCATCAGTAATTTTAATAAGATCATTTTGATTAGAGCCATTGCAAGTTTTTAAATTATTAGTTGTTAAAAGTTAGCTAAAAAAGTAAGCTATTAGATTTTCCATGTGAATATTCCATTTCAAATTTTAATTAATAATTATACCAAGGTATTTAACGAATGTGTGTTTAGATAATTTTGGGCTGGAAAATGACTTAGTATTGCAATCACTTTTATGTAAGATCAATTCAGTTTTATTCGGTGCAATTCTAGAATTATTAGTAAATGCAATATATTTATATTTATTGATATTTATCTTTAGATCACTTTTAGAAAACAAGATATCGGGTACTGCAATATCTATTTTACATTTTTTTCCAAATTGATTCCCAATTCGAACTAGATACTATAATTGCAGTGTCATCAGCATACGAATAGATTTTTCCGTTTAACGAAAGTTTATCTAATGCAGATACGTACATAATAATATATAGAATTGGAGATGCAACACCGTGCAATGAGGGCCGTACAATTTTTCGCCCAAAATCGACCTTTTGATTTTCGACCAAATTACTTTTTTTACCCAAACACAAAAAATAGTGATTTGGTTTTCACCCAAAAAAAATTATAGCAAACGAAAAACAATTTTAGTTATCAATGTCTACAAATATAAATAAAAAAACAAAACGTATTCCAGTTAAAAGTGGAGGATACTCCAGATTTTAAATTATAATTTACTTCGTAATCTCACAAAAATTTTTTAAAAAATTACAAAATATAAATCTGGTTGGCTCACATGATACAAATTTATAAAATCCATGTGCCATAACTGTGACAAACAATTTTTTTTTTAAATTTTACTATTTTTTTAAAAATATTTTTTAAACTTATATACCTACCATTTAAATTCTCCAAAAATCCATTTAAACTTGTATAAATATATTATTTTCAATGACTAATAATTTGTTTTGCACTTATCTATATGTGCCAAAACTTCTACAAATAATTTAGTTTTAATAAAATACTATTTTTTTTATGTTTTACACTTATCTATATCTTTCTTTTATATGTTTTAAATGTATAAACTTATGTTTTTTAAATATTATGTAGTACGGTATACACTTTTTCAATAAAAAAAAAATAAAGTGGTAATCAAAATGTTTTTCCGTTAATTATGAATAATATTTTTTTGGGTGAAAACCAAATCACTCTTTTTTGTGTTTAGGTAAAAAAGGTCATTTGGGCGAAAAGAGATCCATCTGCCTTGAGGGACTCATCTATGGATCATACCTATTTCACTTAAAGTATTACCTGTTTTAATCTGTTGAGTCCTAACTTCTAAATATGACTTAAAAATTAAGTTTGCTGATCCAATAATAATAAACGACTTTATACGATTTAGTAGTTTTGTATGAAATATGCTATCAAAAGCTTTACTAAGATCTAAAAGTATACAAACAGTTTTGTTATGGTTATCTTAATTATCATATATATCTTTTGTTAAATTTACCAGAGCGTCTTCTGTACCTAATCCCTTTCTAAAGCCATATTGTGATTAAAAATTGTTTTTTTCAAATAATTTATGAGCCTAGTTTTGATTGCAGTTTCAAATATTTTGGAAAATACGTTTAACAAACTAATATGTCTATAATTATTTAAGTCGATTTTTGACCTTTACCTCTATAAATGGGCGATATTAACGCATTTTTGAAGGAATCTGGTATAATCCTTTCTTTCATGAGTTTGTTGAAAAATTTTTCTAATATATGAAAAATATAAAGTCTTTTAGATTTTTAATAATATTAATTGAAATTCCGTC
>NW_021770993.1:28062-29732 GCF_005508785.2 Acyrthosiphon pisum | reverse complement strand
CTCTTACTATTTGAGTAATGTAGTCCAGTGGCGGTCGCCCTCTGCTCTTATTCCCTTCAATGGCACCTTTTATTATCCTGCTAAGTAGACTGTTTTGACGCAGTACGTGTCAATTAACTTGGCTCTTAATTTTTTTAAGGTCTTCAAAAAGCTTCTTGTTTCTCCGGCTCTTCGATAAACTTCTTCATTTGTTATGTGTTCTGTTCAACACAGATACCTGAGTAAAAATAAGTGAATTATTAATAATATTTGAGAAGACGAGGTCTAGGCATGTATTTGAGTCGGGTTGTGTAGCGATATTTACGTGAGATGTAAAGTTTAAGGTGTTTAATATGCCTATATGTATAATCTGTTGTGTTTTGGCTGGTATCTAATGTATTAATGTTTACATTTCAAAAAATAATTTTTTTTTTATTTTTGTGTTTGTTGATTATATTGGTGATTACATTATTAAATTGGGTCAGGAATGTGTTGATATACAGCGCCATTAGGAGATATGTATATTTTATAGTATACGTTAACTAAACCCATATTTAAGGTTTAAGTCTTAATTACCTATCCGTGCTTCTGAAGCGATTATAAAATGACATTTGTCATTTAGTGATGCATTTAAATATTCTAAATCATTTATTTGTTTCGTTGAGCTTCTAAAATCTGTGTGTAGTATATTGAGACTATTGTTATGATTTGATAATCTTTCGTTTATTTCACTAATACAATTTAAATTGGTTTTATTAGAGTCTGCAAGTTCATGAATATTATTAACTGAAACCATATTTGCTTAAAGGACGTTTACTAAAGTATAATTTAGAATTATTTATAATTATAGTGTGAAAACTTTTGTTGGTTATGATTAAAAATTCTAAACAGCATCTACTGTTAAGTTTAATTAATAAAATTATTGTTTATATTAAGATTAGAAAAATATACATAGGTTTTATTGTAATAAAAGAATTAGTTGAGCAGTAACTTACGCTTTATCGAGATCCTATTGGTTTTTTATGTGTTGTGTATTTGATTTTTCGTCTTTCTTCATGAGTATGTCCCCATTGTTCAGTTTGATATTTTTCTTTACCGCATGCTCTTGCTTTTCTAAATAATGATCGTTTTCCCTTTGCTAATCGTTTATTATTTTATTTAATTGATATTTTATTTTTTTATCCAGCCAAGTACTACTTGAGTAGATATATTGTGTATGTTCTGGCGCAGTCGGTTTTTTTACATCATCTTAAAATTAGCTTATTTCAACATTTTTACATCGAATTTTGATATTTTTACATCGAATTTTGATATTTTTACATCAGATTTTGAGTACTTTTTGTATACAATTTATATACAAATACAATGATATTTCACATATTTTATATAAAATTTCATACATTTTAGAAAACATTTAGAAATATTACAGATATTTAGATAAATACAGAATTTAGAAATATTCTAAGAAAATTATTTAAACAAATTATACATATTTTAAACATTACAAATATTTAGACACAACAGCCAAGCAGCTTCCGCCATATATTTGCTTATCGTTATAGGAAATATAATATATATGACAATTATTCCAATATAGATTTTATGACGTCATTTATAATATTCTCCATCAAGAATAATGAGCACACCTATGTTTTAAAGTAAAATACAGCCAATGAGAGCTGATTGTATGA
>NW_021770993.1:27211-28012 GCF_005508785.2 Acyrthosiphon pisum | reverse complement strand
TTTTATTTACAGAAAATTTTGAGTAGCAATAGGTATTTAATTTGAAGTTTTGAGATGTTGTATTGAAATGTATATTGGATTGAAATGTTGCCGATGTTGTATTGGATTGAAATGTTGCCGATGTTGTATCGGATTGAAATGTTGCCGATGTTGTATTGAGATATTTGAATTGAAATCCCAGTATTTGTAGATGATAACTTTTGGTAGATGTTGGATTGAAAAGGTAATTTGTATAGATGTTGAAAATCTAGCTATCAAACTTAAACTCAAAAGCATAATTAGTAGCATGATGTAATTAAAAAAAATTTTTGTATATAAATAAATATAAAAATGAATCGAAATAATAAAATTATCCGTATCTATGAGTTGATAAATAACGATGAGGTATTATTACAGTCTTTGAAAGCAGGAGATGTATATTTATGTACAAAATGTCAAAATTTCAAGAGTGTTAATGAATTTAGTAAAAACCAAAAATGGTGTAAAAGTTGTATGAAAACCAAAGTTAGCACTGAATTGATAGCATGTGAATGTGGTCAAGTAATGCATTTAAGAGCCCATAAGAGGCATTTGTCAACTAAATCTCACTCAAAAAGGATGGATAATATGAGTAAAGAAAATATTCCTGAAGAATAATTTTTGTTATTAAAAAATTTACTTATTAAATAAAAACAAAAATATCTATTTAAAAAATAAAAAATAATTTTGTCAATAAACTATATTAATAAATGGATAATCAGGTCTCAATAAGATTTATAAAAGCTGAGGAGAAAAGTAAAGACATAGATGTTTCAAAATGGT
>NW_021770993.1:16284-18123 GCF_005508785.2 Acyrthosiphon pisum | reverse complement strand
GCAGGTTATCTGCTATGTCGGGTGAGGGATGGCGGCACTTCTCTCCGGACACCGTGACTTGCCCGAAGAAAAATGCCAGCCGAACCGGCGTCGGTGCGCATCGCAACCGACCCCTTAGTCCGCTCGGCCACTCTGTCCCCCTAATTGTATATTTATATTATATTGTTATAGCTAAAGTCAAAGTAAAAGACATTGCTTGCATCATTTTTTCACTAGCATATATTTATTGCATTTTATAATTATATATTGTCATAATATTGTTTAGAAGAACCCATAATGGAGAAAATGTCAAGTAAATTACTTTATGAAAAACATTTTGCATTACCAGACTTAAACACAGTACCTAGTACCTAACTACTGGGAATACTATCTATAATCATAAAAACAATATGTATACTGAATAATATTACATAGGAAAATGCTACTTGGATTACTAAATTATTTTATAGTAATTTTAAGAGGGAATATCCAATTAATTATTTTTTTGCAAAATTAATGGATATTCCTTCTAAATCAGTACAGTATATCATTATTAAATTTCTTAAATTTTATCATTGATTATGAATATTTATAAAAAAATGTATATTATATAATAATATTTGTTGCTAATAGAAGAAATGTGTAGGGTAACTTAACCTGGTGCACAGTATATTGGATTAATATGTGAAGTTACTAGCTTTGCTCTACACTGAGGTAATATCTCTTATCGTAGAGCAAGAATACTTATCTAGATGTAAATTAAACATAGAAAATAAAGAAAATATAAATAAACTAAAAATAAATTTAAAATAGAATCCAATTTAATGTGAAAAATAATCACAATTTGATATTGCTATAATATCAAAGGCATACAATATAAATTAAGAGTATAGTAACAAACATGATTATATAAAATATTATTTAGTAATTTAATTTTTAGAATTTTTAAAAAGTAAGCTGTTTAATAAATGTTTTTGAGCATAATTTCTCATAAATAATAGTTTTGAATTTACAATATTCTTACAGGCTATCATAAAACCAATTTTTTAGTTTGAATTTAAAATGCCAATAATTTAACACTTTCTTATCACATCTGGGATGATCTTTAATGACCTTATACCAACTTGAATGAATATATTAAAGGCTTTCTTGTTGTTAGTAAATGGAATTTCAAAATATTTTATTCCAAGATCATAAAGATTAATTTTAATTTTAAATGCTTTAGTTGGGAGCGCGTATAAACCTGGAATGTAAAAACCTGGACGTTTCAAATCTGGACGGTACAATTCTGGAACGTAAAAACTTGGACGGTACAAATCTGGGATATAAAATTTTGAAATCCGTAAAAATCTGGACGGTACAAATCTGGACGGTAAAAATCTGGATGGTGTAAATCTGGACGGTAAAAAATAGGACGGTACATATCTGGAAATTAATAATTAAAAATTCATACAATTCTGGACGGTGCAAATCTGGACGGTAAAAATAATTTAATGTAGTGCTGCAAATACCCCAAGCGATAATTCTGTATTGTAATAAAGATTAAATCATCGCAAAGTATGTTATTCTTAGGTAGTTTTTACTTAGTATTATTTTAGCTGTTAGGAAAAAGTAAGTTAGTTGTCTAAGTTTATTTATTAGATTTTCCATGTGAATATTCCATTTTAAATTTTAATTAATAATTTTACCAAGGTATTTAACGAATGTGTGTTTAGATAATTTTTGGCAGGAAAATGACTTAGTATTGCAATCACTTTTATGTAAGATCAATTCAGTTTTTTTCGGTGCAATTCTAGAATTATTAGTAAATGCAATATATTTTTATTTATTGTTATTTATCTTTAGATCATTTTTAGAAAA
>NW_021770993.1:9883-15901 GCF_005508785.2 Acyrthosiphon pisum | reverse complement strand
TTTTTAGAGAAATTAAAATCAGAAAATCAAAAATGTGGGAATGTCAATTTCAAGTAGACTTAATGACAGAATTAAATCTGTTTTCAGAAATATTATCGCTTCAATAGATTAATTGGAATGTTTGGCAAAAAACACGTCTAAAATACTATGTTGCATGTGTGTTAGACAAAAACAGAAAATCACGGTATCGAATCCCCTTAACAAAATGTTAAGAAAATTTCAAAAGAATCGAAAAGGTTGAAGTGACAAGAAATAAATCAATTTAAAATTACACAATACAAATCTATTCTGCTTACACGGTACGAATTTATCAAATCCATGTCCCCATAACTTTGAAGATTAATTTGGTTTTTTATTAATATACTATTTTTTTTACTAAATTCAAAAAATTAAATTACATTTTCAATAAAAAAAAATAAAGTGGTAATCAAAATGTTTTTTTGTTAATTATGAATAATATTTTTTTGGGCGAAAACCAAATCACTCTTTTTTGTGTTTGGGTTAAAAAGGTCATTTAGGCGAAAACAGATCCACCTGCCTTGAGGGACTCATCTATGGATCATACCTATTTCACTAAAAGTATTATCTATTTTAATCTGTTGAATCCTAACTTCTAAATATGATTTAAAAATTAAGTATGCTGATCCAATAATAATAAACGACTTTATACGATTTAGTAGTTTTGTATGAAGTATGCTATCAAAAGCTTGACTAAGATCTAAAAATTTACTAATAGTTTTGTTATAGTTATCTTAATTATCATATATATATTTTGTTAAATTTGCCAGAGCGTCTTCTGTACCTAATCCCTTTCTAAAGCCATATTGTGACTAAAAATTGTTTTCTTCCAAATAATTTATGAGCCTAGTTTTGATTGCCATTTCAAATATTTTGGTAAACACGTTTAACAAACTAATAGGTCTATAATTATTTAAGTCGATTTTTGACCCTTTACCTCTATAAATGGGCGATATTAACTCATTTATGAAGGAATCTGGTATAATCCTTTCTTTCATGAGTTTGTTGAAAAATTTTTCTAATAATATGAAAAATATAAAGTCTTTTAGATTTTTAATAATATTAATTGAAATTCCGTCTGAACCAGAAGCTGAATCGTTCTTTATGTCAGTTATTATTTTGCATATTTCCATTTTAATAATCTTTCTTATAGGTATAACAAACATGAAGGGTTATTGGTATAATAATCATTTTTCTTATTATGCCTATTATCGTTGTGATCGCCCATAGTTAAAAAGTAATCGTAAAGTTTATTTGTAATTAAGGTTGCATTTTATCTGGAGTCATAGATAATATTATTTATTTTTTAATTTTTCTTGTAAATTCGATTCATTTTGGCTTGATTCATGCGTAATGATAAACCAGATTTTTATTGAATGATTACTATTAATTTTATTTTTTTCTGTATTGTTTATATTTATTTTTTAGATGGTTCTTGTTTAGTTAGTTATGCAGATTATCCCTTCTTTTAATTGCATTAAATATACTTGTTTGAATCCATGGGTTGTTTCTTTTTGTTGATTTATTTGCTCTTGTAATTGTAGACTGCTTTATTAAATTTTGCAGGGAAACCATTATTAGTATTTAAATTAGAACTGTTATTATCTGTTATACGTATTGTGGTTCAATTTTATATCTTGTTATTCAATGTATAATGTATTATAATTAAGTCTTATAGAAATTTGTTCCTATTTTTCTATTTCCTTATTTTCTATAATTTTTGTAATGACAGTATAATGGTCAGTTAAAAGTGAATCAATAAGAAATTTTTTTTTTTTTGGTAACAGCCCAAAGTCTGGTTGGCAGCAATTATCCACTCCTGAAGCTTCTCCGACTTCCTTTTTAATTCGCAATAAGATCTGCAGTCCATATCTCTTACTATTTGAGTAATGTAGTCCAGTGGCGGTCACCCTCTACTCTTATTCTCTTCAATGACACCTTTTATTATCCTGCTAAGTAGACTGTTTTGACGCAGGATATGTCTAATTAACTTGGCTCTTATTATTTTTAAGGTCTTCAGAAAGCTTCTTGTTTCTCCAGCTCTTCGATAAACTTCTTCATTTGTTATGTGTTCTGTTCAACACAGATACCTGAGTAAAAATAAGTAAATTATTAATAATATTTGAGAAGACGAGGTCTAGGCATGTATTTGAGTCGGGTTGTGTAGCGATATTTACGTGGGATGTAAAGTTTAAGGTGTTTAATATGCCTATATGTATAATCTGTTGTGTTTTGGCTGGTATCTAATATATTAATGTTTACATTTCCTAAAATAATAATTTTTTTATTTTTGTGTTTGTCAATTTTAAAAGTAACCATGTAATCTAATTTATATATTTCATACAACATTTAAAATAAATGTATGAAGTTGAGTGATTTAAATCCATAGATAGTTACTTCTTTTTTAGGAGTAGATAAATCCTAATTTGTCGTCTCATATACCTACATGCAATCCTATATTTTTATATTAATGTCATAATGTATACACTAGACCATTTAGTCTTATTGCATTTGTGAATATAATAAATCTTAAATTAAAAGGGACCAAAACGTGTGAATCCTTTCTGAAATACAACAAAACATCAAATTTATTTCGTTAAAAACTGACATTGGGTAAATATTATATGTATGAATTTGTTAGTTTTTCCAAACATTAAAGGAGCACAACAAAAATTTGTTTTTATTTTCAAAGTTTATTCAATTCTAAGAAACATTATATTTATCCATACTATAAAAGCTGGTTGAATGATGGGTTGTCTCCGAAACGGCTTGTTATTTTTTTTTTTTTTTCGTAATTGTCAGGACAAGATTCTTATGAAAGAAAATTTTAGGAAAATCCACCGATCAACTCAAAAATATAATAGTGGCGTAATCTATCGAGGAGAAAAATAAACATAATAATAATAATATTTTTTTGTTTATTGTAAGGTTGCTAGTTTATGATTGTTATAGTTTTATTTTTTAATCTATACCTAACGGCTAACCTCACAGTTTGTTGTTTTTTATATTTTAATTTAATTTAATTTTAAATAAAAAAAAAAAAAAAATACAGGAATTAAACCATGTAATATAATAAAATCTAACTTTGAATGGTTGCACTAATACATGTTTGGTATTTTTATATTTTATTTTAGAATATGTGAAGAAATACTATTTCGATCATTTAGATACTTTTTTAATTTATTTTAATGGTACGTATTCTAAAGCTAATTTATAATAATATTTGTATTTCCGTAAGCCCAGGACGAAATATTATCGACAGATAACGTCGCGACGATCATTGGACTATGCTGCCACTGATACTGTCGACACCGCGCGCCGGTCTACCAGTTGTATGCGCATCTTTGTGCTGGGCTGGTCGAACGACGTCTATTGGTGACGTGTGTGCTCTCGATGGACAATCCGTCTCGAGATTCATTTGCGGGTTCACACAACAGTGCTCGTTGTGGATTGCTGTTGCCATTTCCCATCTTGTTTAAATAACTTACTTACCCTCACTTATTTAAATTAGCTGGAGTTCACCTTTTTGCACAAGTTATTCCATTCTCACTATTTCATTCCTGAAACCTCGGATCGTCTCCACTTCAATATTAATTTTTGAAAAACTAAAGAGATTCTGAATAAATATAAGTAGTAATCTGAATAACGTGTATCGTTTAAAAAAAAACCCTGAAAAATCTGGTGTTAAATAAAAAAGGATGACTATGAAAAATAGTAAAGATAGAAAATGAGAAACATAATATTAATGATCGCCGATTGAGATGTCCTCTATCACGATGATAACGGTTGGTGTGAACAACTTGCATTAGTAGCATAAACTGGATTTTTAAAAAATAGTAAAATATTTTCGTTTACCCCCCAACCTCACACTTCGTTGAGATACTTCAAGTGCTATAACCAATCATGTACAGAAATGGGCTAAGTACCGACTAACCGACTAGGTGAGTGAGGCCATGCCTTTAAATACTTGTTTGAATCACGATATCAGTCAGTACACTCGCTCGTTGAACGCAAGGACTAGCACCTACAACTGTGGAAACTTTATCTATCAAAACCATAGCATGTTTGGTAGTGGTTTCGCACCCGGTGCCGATCGGTATAGATCGCGTCCCAAGATTGCAGATAAGAATACTCCGGGAGAAATCCAAGGAATGAATGAAAGAAACTAATGCTCAGTCGTGGGCAGTGGTGACGAAATAACACGTAAATCAAGTAAGCGAAATCCTGTTTACGACTTGATTAGTGCGGGTGAGAGTGCCCGGAACTTCCGCGAACCTGGCGGGTGGTAGTTCACCCCGCAACCGATGGGCATTGGATTCGTACGGGTTTGGCGGTTTCTTCTAGTAATTCCGGTCGGTGCATACTACTTGCGTCCGAGATTATTATCAGTAGGTGAGTTGCGTCCCATCAAAAAAGGTTCAAAAAGGGTCATAGCTTATTTGCGTCCAACAGTATCTTTTTACACAACCTAGTTGCGTCCCAGTTTTTAATAGCATAAATTAAATATTACAGACTATTATAAATCAGAATATTATATTGATTACATATACATATGATTCTATTATCACATTATCACATCACGTTTAAATAGATAAAATTATACAAAATGATGTAAATAAACATATTAAAAAAATTATGCATAATTAAAAAATATAAAAATAATAGTCATTAATTTATATTAATAAAATCGTCAAAATTAACAACAAAATAAAAAGAATTAACTTAAACATGTATATTGTATATAAAGCTCAAAAATATTAAATACATGAATACAAAAATGATTGAAATATAGAAAATATTTTTTTAATAGCATAAATTAAGTATTACAGACTAGGTATTATTCCACTATATACATTTGATTATATTGCATTGCGTTACCATATCACGTTTAAATAAATACGATTATACAAATTATTTACATATTATGTAAATAAACATATTAAAACAATTATACATAATTAAAAATATAAAAATAATAATATAGGTAGGAATATAATTAATTTTCATTAATAAAATCATCAAAATTAATTATAAAATAAAAAGAGTTAACACTAAAAAATGTAGTACGAAAATTATTGAAATATAAAAATCGTTGATTACTTAATTAAAATAATGTTGGTTGAAATTTTAGTGAAACGTTTTTTAAATATATAAAAGCGGAATTTGTTTTTTCTCTGAATTTTTTTATTTCTTTATTTAAATAGTCAATTTTTTGGTATTTTTTTGTTCTATAGTCTTTTTTTGGGTGTATTTATGCTATTCATTAACACATAAGTATTAATTTGAAATGATTTTAAAACATTTATAAATTGACGTATATTTGGGTGGCTTGAGTAAAAAGATGAATTGAATTTGGAATGAAATGCTTCACATGCGTTCGTTGTTCGTTGTATACTAGACGAACATTGTGCCCACATAATTGAAGGAAATTGAGCATTTTCAGATATATAATTGTCTAATATGTAGTCAGTAAATTCTAAACATTCTGCTGGGACGATTGGAATGATTTCATAGGCAAATACGTTACTTACCATTTCTGGAGGTAAAAATGGCAGTCCAAAACAAATTCTAAGAAATAAACCTATTTCTGATTTATTCTTATATTCATTGGCCAATCCAATATTTTGTATTTTTCGCCACCTACAACGTTTAATTGTTTTAAAATTAGACCGTTAATTATACCAAATATTTATACGGATGTTAATTTATACATACCACGATTGTCCCAAATGGAAACGACAACCTTTTATTTCCGCTTCTGTCCATACATTACACACAGCTTTATGAATTGCAATTTCAAAATCAACGAACACAGTATCAGGAGCGAAGGTAGTATTATATTTTGAACACGATTCATTTAAATACGCAAACGCTTTTTCGTACGATTTACTTTCTTTGTTAGGCAGTAAAAAAAATGCCAATGGAATGTAATAATCATTTATCAGACCATGTATTGTAGAAACAATTTTGGGCAATATTGAAAAGTCCCATCGACATATC
>NW_021770993.1:5995-9783 GCF_005508785.2 Acyrthosiphon pisum | reverse complement strand
ACAAATCTCTTGCTTTTTGTATAGTTTTTCAAATTCTAGTACTCGAAACAGATTGAATAGCTCTTTTGAAGGGAAAGTTTTTGGTTTACTCAAGAAAATTTTTGTTTTATTCTTTTGTGTTATCGATAAATTATAATTCAATGTAGTGCTGCAAATACCCCAAGCGATAATTCTGTATTGTAATAAAGATTAAATCATCGCAAAGTATGTTATTCTTAGGTAGTTTTTACTTAGTATTTTTTTAGCTCTTAGGAAAAAGTAAGCTATTAGATTTTCCATGTGAATATTCCATTTCAAATTTTAATTAATAATTATACCAAGGTATTTAACGAATGTGTGTTTAGATAATTTTGGGCTGGAAAATGACTTAGTATTGCAATCACTTTTATGTAAGATCAATTCAGTTTTATTCGGTGCAATTCTAGAATATTATTAGTAAATGCAATATATTTATATTTATTGATATTTATCTTTAGATAATTTTTAGAAAACCAGATATCGGGTACTGCAATATCTATTTTACATTTTTTTCCAAATTGATTCCCAATTTGAACTAGATACTATAATTGCAGTGTCATCAGTATACGAATAGATTTTTCCGTTTAACGAAAGTTTATCTAATGCAGATACGTACATAATAATATATAGAGTTGGAGATGCAACACCGTGCAATGAGGGCCGTACAATTTTTCGCCCAAAATCGACCTTTTGATTTTCGACCAAATGACTTTTTTTACCCAAACACAAAAAATAGTGATTTGGTTTTCGCCCAAAAAAAATTATAGCAAGCGAAAAACAATTTTAGTTATCAATGTCTACAAATATAAACAAAAAAACAAAATGTATTCCAGTTAAAAGTGGAGGATACTCCAGATTTTAAATTATAATTTACTTCGTAATCTCACAAAAAAATTTTAAAAAATTACAAAATATAAATCTGGTTGGCTCACATGATACAAATTTATAAAATCCATGTGCCATAACTTTGACAAACAATTTTTTTTTTAAATTTTACTATTTTTTTAAAAATATTTTTTAAACTTATATACCATTTAAATTCTCCAAAAATGCATTTAAACTTGTATATATATATTATTTTCAATGACTAATAATTTGTTTTGCACTTATCTATATGTGCCAAAACTTCTACAAATGATTTAGTTTTAATAAAATACTATTTTTTTTATGTTTTACACTTATATACCATTTAAATTTCTATACATATTATTTACAATGACTTATATGTTTTACACTTATCTATATCTTTATTTTATATGTTTTAAATGTATAAACTTATGTTTTTTAAATATTATGTAGTACAGTATACACTTTTTCAATAAAATAAATAAAGTGGCAATCAAAATGTTTTTTGAATAATATTAATAATAATATTATGAATCATATTTTTTTGGGCGAAAACCAAATCACTCTTTTTTGTGTTTGGGTAAAAAAGGTCATTTAGGTGAAAACAGATCCACCTGCCTTGAGGGACTCATCTATGGATCATACCTATTTCACTAAAAGTATTACCTGTTTTAATCTGTTGGGTCCTAACTTCTAAATATGATTTAAAAATTAAGTTTGCTGATCCAATAATAATAAACGACTATATACGATTTAGTAGTTTTGTATGAAATATGCTATCAAAAGCTTTACTAAGATCTAAAAGTATACAAACAGTTTTGTTATGGTTATCTTAATTATCATATATATCTTTTGTTAAATTTACCAGAGCGTCTTCTGTACCTAATCCCTTTCTAAAGCCATATTGTGATTAAAAATTGTTTTTTTCAAATAATTTATGAGCCTAGTTTTGATTGCAGTTTCAAATATTTTGGAAAATACGTTTAACAAACTAATAGGTCTATAATTATTTAAGTCGATTTTTGACCTTTACCTCTATAAATGGGCGATATTAACGCATTTTTGAAGGAATCTGGTATAATCCCTTCTTTCATGAGTTTGTTGAAAAATTTTTCTAATAATATGAAAGATGTAAAGTCTATTAGATTTTTAATAATATTAATTGAAATTCCGTCTGAACCCAGAAGCTGAATCGTTCTTCATGTCAGTTATTATTTTGCATATTTCAATTTTAGTAATCTTTCTTATAGGTATAACAAACATGAAGGGTTATTGGTATAATAATAATTTTTCTTATTAGGCCTATTATCGTTGTGATCACGCATAGTTAAAAATTAATCGTTAAGTTTATTTGTAATTATGGTTGCATTTAATCTGGAGTCATAGATTATATTGTTTGTTTTTTAATTTTTCTTGTGGATTCGATACATTTTGGTTTGATTTGTGTGTAATGATAAACCAGATTTTTATTGAATGATTACTGTTAATTTTATTTTTTCTGTATTGTTTATATTTATTTTTTAGATGAGTATTAAATGGTTCTTATTTAGTTAGTTATGCAGATTATCCCTTCTTTTAATCGCATTAAATATACTTGTTTGAATACATGGGTTGTTTCTTTTTATTGATTCATGTGCTCTTGTAATTGTAGGGAAACCATTATTAGTATTTAAATTAGAACTGTTATTATCTGTTATACGTATTATGGTTCCATTTTATATCTTTAATCAATTTATTCAATGTATAATGTATTATAATTAAGTCTTATAGAAATTTGTTCCTGTTTTTCTATTTCCTTATTTTCTATAATTTTTGTAATAACAGTATAATGGTCGGTTATAAGTGAATCAATAAGAGATTTTTTTTTGGTAACAGCCCAAAGTCTGGTTGGCAGCAATTATTCACTCCTGAAGCTTCTCCGATTTCCTTTTTAATTCGCAATAAGATCTGCAGTCCATATCTCTTACTATTTGAGTAATGTAGTCCAGTGCCCCTCTGCTCTTATTCCCTTCAATGGCACCTTTTATTATCCTGCTAAGTAGACTGTTTTGACGCAGTATGTGTCCAATTATTTTGGCTCTTATTATTTTTAAGGTCTTCAGAAAGCTTCTTGTTTCTTTGGCTCTTCGATAAACTTATTTATTTGTATGTGTTCAGTTCAACAGAGATACCTGAGTAAAAATAAGTGAATTATTAATAATATTTGAGAAGACGAGGTCTAGGCATGTATTTGAGTCGGGTTGTGTAGCGGTATTTACGTGAGATGTAAAGTTTAAGGTGTTTAATATGCCTATATAATCTGTTGTGTTTTGGCTGGTATCTAATGTATTAATGTTTACATTTCAAAAAATAATAATTTTTTTATTTTTGTGTTTGTTGATTATATTGGTGATTACATTATTAAATTGCGTCAGGAATGTGTTGATATACAGCGACATTAGGAGATTATGTATATTTTATAGTATACGTTAACTAAACCCATATTTAAGGTTTAAGTCTTAATTACCTATCCGTGCTTCTGAAGCGATTATAAAATTACATTTGTCATTTAGTGATGCATTTAAATATTCTAAATCATTTATTTGTTTCGTTGAGCTTCTAAAATTTGTTTGTAGTATATTGAGACTATTGTTATGATTTGATAATCTTTCGTTTATTTCACTAATACAATTTAAATTGGTTTTATTAGAGTCTGCAAGTTCATGAATATTATTAACTGAAACCATATTTGCTTAAAGGACGTTTACTAAAGTATAATTTAGAATTATTTATAATTATAGTGTGAAAACTTTTGTTGGTTATGATTAAGAATTCTAAACAGCATGTACTGTTAACTTAAATTAATAAAATTATTGTTTATATTAAGATTAGAAAAATATACATAGGTTTTATTGTAATAAAAGAATTAGTTGAGCAGTAACTTA
>NW_021770993.1:2339-4181 GCF_005508785.2 Acyrthosiphon pisum | reverse complement strand
TCTTTGTACTGGGCTGGTCGAACGACGTCTATTGGTGACGTGTGTGCTCTCGATGGACAATCCGTCTCGAGATTGATTTTCAGGCTCACACAACAGTGCTCGTTGTCGTTTGCTGTTGCCATTTCCCATCCGAATCATTGTGTCGCATGAGTTGTACATACGTTACTTGACTCGACACCGTCGAAGTCTCGTTGGTTTAGTGTAATGACGAGTCACGGACCAGTGTTTTGTCACCCCGTTTCTACCCGTTTATTGCAAGTCCACACGATTTTTTAGATTATTGGTTGGGCAAAGATTTAAAGCTTAATGATTTAACGGAATCAAACTGCTCTATTTCTTTTTGTACTAGCTTTGTCATTTGTTGTCTTATAAATGCTTCTTTTTCACCTATTTTCTTTATATTTACTTTTGATAAGATACTGCCGATACTGCTGGCACAAAATAAATACATTTTCCGGGCCGCAATCAACTTGGTGATAAAATATGACCGGGCCGCAATTCACCGGTCTCCAACACGTCAATGACATGTCGGGCCGCAACTCACCTATAGGCGTTTAGTCATAACGTCGCGGGTCTATCCACGCCCACCGTGCAGATAACATTTAACATAGTAATATTATCAATGTTTTGTTTACGGCGCGGCATTCACGTAATTACTATTGTCACTGCAGTCTCTGCTGTAGCCTATATGCAGCGGTCTGCGTACTGTTTAGGCAGTAGTGATTTTATTTGTTTTATAGGTTGATATAACTAGCATAATGAACTGTATATGAATGTATAATATACATTATAATATTGTATATGCTACCAATCATTAACATGGATGAAAAAATTCATTGAAAATATCAATTATGTCTTATAATATAAGATATTATATAATATATTATGTGTTGCTAAAGATAATCAAAATTAAATTTTAATACATATTATTATAATATAAAATGGACCTAAGTTAATGCACTGTTGAACATCTACGAACAAATAATCACACTTCACACAGCAAAGAAGGCCGAACAACTAATGATAAAAATCAATCAATTGGGTTAAAATATAAATAAGCTGATGACAATAACTCAATATCTTATATAACGTAACAGAAAAGGCAATATAGGTAATTGGCGGGCGCAAGCAGTAACAAGTGAGTTTAAACGACCAATCGATGCCAACTAAATTAGACAGACATCTACAATAGAGCTTTCTCGTGGTGGTAGAAATATATCACTACGAGCGAAAAGCCAAAGAACTATAAATACTATATGCAAAAAAAGGTCAAACTACTGCGAATACTATTGGCCAAAAACCATATAAGGACAAGACTGAATAAGAACAAGTCACTTTCTTTTATCTTCAATTCAACAATGTCCACTGTTAGTTGGACCCAATACTGCAAGATACCTATTTTATTTGTCTCAACCTGTACGGTAACGGCACTTATTTTAGTTTTCCAGCACCTACCTCTCCTCGACGGTGATCGGACTTATTTAAATTATCTGGAGTTTACCTTGACGCGGACCCGATGATTGAATCGTGATTGATCGTGGTCCGGTCGAAGTGTCTGGTTTAGATTGAGGTGACGAAAAAACACAACACAAACACTTCATGAAGTCACTTTAAATATGTATTATATTACGACCAAAATATATAAATACATGTCACGCCGCTCGGGCGATGAGTTTTACGTCGGACGATAGTATGTTATCGGTCCGACGGTCCGATAGTGGATGCTCGAATCGCCTTTTCCGCCGACCGTTGTACGTCTCACGCGACACAGTCCCCCGTCCCGCCTTGCCGTTACTGGCTCGATGGGAGAGTCAACCCGGGTCGCGCTGCTTGCATCCCGTA
>NW_021770993.1:621-1167 GCF_005508785.2 Acyrthosiphon pisum | reverse complement strand
CGGTCTCGCGCGGTTATGTATTATGCAAGTTTTGGCCATCGCAGTGACCCACTGTCTCAGCGGGGCAGGCGTGACGCCGTCGGACAAATTCGGCGTCGGCTTGCACTCCCGCGCGGTTCGTGAATAGTACCCATCGCTAATATACTGACCGTGAAGGCTGAAGCGTTGAGAGACGTGATAATCTGGTCACTTTTGTGGGAACTTTCGAGCACATACGATCAATTACAGTCCACTTAGAGTTCGTTGGTTCGGCAGGAACAGTAGGTATTTGAAAACTAATCTCAGAGATCTTAAAAAAAATAAGTAAGATCCTATACAGTCTTAGCCCCGATAATGCTATTGTCTAGTTAGAGCATCATTATGAACTACATATTCATTAACCACGCTTACTGCAGTAAAATGTATGGAGTAATTAAATTATTATCCTTTTTTAGTCAGTATGAATACTGTATGGTTTGTCTAGTCGAGAGTGATTCTGGTTAATAATCGCTTTTTTTTTGATAAAAGCACGTTTATCAGTTGTTTTAGTTTTTATTTACTTATTGA
>NW_021770993.1:0-521 GCF_005508785.2 Acyrthosiphon pisum | reverse complement strand
AAGTCATAATTATTATTTTAAGGTTACTTAGAAATCTTAAATTTTTTTCGCATGAAAATAATATAATATTTGTTTGCTTATCGTTTACCATAACAAAAGTTTCATTTTCAGCTGTAAATATTTGGTTTTGTTGTAACATGTTGTGTACCTCATCAGAATTTGTCGGGATTTTTGGCAAAATAGTTCTCCGAGCATTGTAGATATTTTTACGTACTAAGTTAATATCTGAGGCTGTAGAAGTAATGCACCCGCCACTAAGCTCAGTACAAATAAGTTTTGATGGTTTTACTTATTGATATATCTGTAATAGCTTTTCGTTTTAGTCCGTTGCTTAATTGTTGTCGTTTAAGGTTTGCTGGTTCATTTGAATCGTGATTATGAGATGTTGGTTCAGAAATTATATTTTGTAGATCATCGAGCTTTAAAAAACTTTTGCAATTTTTATTTGTGCACTTCCACCGTTGTACTTCATTTTTAAGTAATTTATGGTAACTGAACTTATAGTTTTGAATTATAAAAAA
>NW_021770992.1:20821-22149 GCF_005508785.2 Acyrthosiphon pisum | reverse complement strand
ACTATTATAGTCAATTTATATATATGGAATAGAATACATATTTATCAAATTATAATCATATTTAATCATCTTTCATCAACCTAGTCCGTTTGACAAAATTCATATTACAGTACAAGTATAGCTAATTATAACTACTACAAGTATATACTTACAAGCAGCCCCTACCGGTTAGCAATTCCAGATTCGGTTTTCAACTGTAATGTATTGTATTAATCGTTTAATACAGGTATAAGTTGAAAGGATGTAGTAATAAGAAATGGTATTACGTAAAAACTAGGTTAAGAAAACAATTATAGGTAAAAAGTAGAATACCACAACAATTAAAATTCCATAAACATTAAACATATTACATGACGTAACTATATGTTAAAATAACAATAAAACAATATAATAACAATTAGGTATAATTTTATCATAGGACAATTGATATTATTCGATAGTTATTCGATTTTAAGTTTAATATATAAGGAACATGTTAGAACAGAAGACGGGTCAGAGTGTGGTGATCGTGTGAATCGGTTTTCACTGGGCATTCGAGTATGATAAAGTGCTTATATACTATTATTCAATTGTTTATTTGTGTACGTCCGTGATCGACGTATACGACAAATACCAGTTTTCAATATTTTTCGGTTTCATTTTTGATTTTGTATTCGATTTTGGTTTTCTGAAATCATTTTGAAACGCTGCTTTAAAAATTGTTTTTCCATCACAAACGTCTCCGTACAAACATGTGAGATAGAACACTCTAAAACAGGAGTAAAGAAAAACAAGTAACACTTGGTTAAAAATTAAGTGAATTATAATAAGAAGATATTCCAAAAAACCAAAACAATTAAATAAAGTAAAAAGGCTGGTCATTAGTAGCTACGAAACCTTATGAATTAATCGAACAGTTCCGATCCCATCGTGGAATTCGTCTTTTGTAATCGTTGTAATTTTGTTGAATAACTTGGCGAACTGCCCGATAACGGCGAAAAACAGTACTGTCAGCTTACCACAATCTAACTCTATATATAAAAACTGGACGGTAAAATCCGGTCGTCTGTTTAATAACATTTATATTCTTTACTGACAACAGCGATACAATTGTTATATTTACCTATCAGATAAATTTTTATTGTATTATAAGATACCTACGATATCTTATATCTTAATTATCCCCGTTACACGTTATACATTTTACCAAGTCGCCAGTCCGCAGTCGGTAACTTTGTCATTTGTGTTAAGTTGTAAAGTGCGGTGTGTTATACAAATACAATTTTTCAGTACTCAATATGGAAGTCAATTGTATTAATAAGATGTTACTTGATGTTATTTTATAAGAA
>NW_021770992.1:13909-20488 GCF_005508785.2 Acyrthosiphon pisum | reverse complement strand
TGACTTATTTGAACACGAAAATATGGTCAGAAAAAAATAGTTATGCATTCGAAAACTGTGCTACACTATCATTCGCACAAACTGAAATTTAATCCATCAAACAGAAAATTATCATAAACACTGAAAATCCAGTCCAAAGTATTGAACGAAAAGTTTTGAGAGAAAACTGTAAACGAATGGCATGTGGGTCTTCTTCTGTCCAACCTATAAATATAATTCAAACAGAACTTGTAAAAAACATTAATTTAGAAATTGAACATAGGGATATACGGTCAAGCAGAAAACCTATGTACGAAAATAGACGACAAATATATCCGGCTTTTCCAAAATCTTTAATAGAATCAATTGAACAACTTAAAGTATGGAGAATAATGATGTAGGTACTTAAATTTAAAGGTGACCAATTCGTTTTTGTACCCGAAAAAAATTATTCGTTTGTATTACTACAGAGCGAAATCTAAAATGTATGGTTAATTCATCAGATTTGTTTACCGATGGTACATTTAGTTATGCGCCAAAATATTATATCCAGTTTTATATAATTAATTGTTTACAAACTATATTTTATTTTATACCCGTGGTTCATTTTTTCTTTCCTGAAAATCCAAACAAACCTACATTGACATGTGGTTATATTACTTTAGGAATTAAGTGAAAAACTAATTTTCAAAAGACTCGTTATTCGCAAGTTACATTTAGACTTTGAGATAAGCGCTCATGAAGCATGCAGAGAGGAATTCCCAAATGTAGAAATTCAAGCTGGTCGATTTAATTTATGGCAATTTTGGTGGTGAAAAGTAATTATGCTTAAATTATATTATAAATATACACATAATAAAATTATTATAAAATTAAACGTATTAACTTTACAGATAAATTCTGAGCAAAAACTCCGAACAGCACATACAAACGAAAATGCATTCGTTGAACACGTATTTATGTGTCAAAGTATAGATATAGCTGGATGTTTATTTTCTGATTATATATTGCATACTTACGTAGAAAATGATTGTTTATTTCCACCCACAATGTGGGCTCATGAGCCGTCAGAAAATCCTTGGTAATACTATAATAAATAAATACAGGGTGGTATAGAATATATACGTTATATAACTTAAACTCATAATATAATATCTATAACCTTTTGATTTCATATATTTTTTTTTATATGTGGATCGGAGAGTTTCCACAGAACATAAAATACACAGTTTCATAGTCCACACCCTTCTATTCATTTAGTTATATCAGTTCTGAAGGAAACACAAGAAGTGACCTGCACAAAAATAAGATCAGCATCTAAGGACGTTTCAATCAAATGGCCTTAGCCGTCAAACAACGTTTAGATTACACAATCAACGAATACAATGAATATTTTATTCATACAAATATATTAAAATATTTGTAACTAGTACTAAGGTATCAAATTACAATAAATTATTTGTATACAATTGTATAAGTATAGATACATATATTTTTATATAATTTTTACTTTTTATATTTTGAACAGAAAAATGTCATCAACTTTTTTTAATTGACAATAATAAATAATAAATGACAACATTGCACAGAAAATCGTACCTACGTAATCATTTTATTTTTTGGGGTCATTTGACAATCCTTTGTTTGATCAAAATTGGATGAAATCGTGTAACCAAAAATGCCAAACGTAGGGAATCGTGCTTTACCGGTACATATATTGTATACTTTATTAATACAAGTGTACCAAACACCATTGATTGATTTATCAGAACGTTAAGTTAGTGCATATAGTTGAAATCGATTCAATTCCTTCGAATTTATAGGTAAGTATAATAATATTATATTATAATTTATCACACTATTCAGTGGGTTAAACCAAAAGTCGATAGATACAACTAAGTACAATCAAACTTATATTATTTGTATACCTATGGTTTTCTGGCAAATGTTCATGAACAACATATTTACAATGTATCCTCAGCTTGTATAATGCATACACACCTAAGTAAATATCACCTTATTCGGTGTTTTCAATTTAATAGTACCTATTCTACACTAACAATCGAGTCACACTACGAACATTCATTTCGAAGAAAAGTTTATACTTGTTCTTTGTAATATAACAATAGCCATGATTTCACATAAATATTTAATAATATTAACAGTGCTATTTGAAATTATAATATTCAGTAACGGAGAAAAGTCTATTGAAGGTAACGACTAATAATTATTTTACAATTTCATTAAAAAATGTATTTATTAATGAATATAATACTAATATTATATTATGTATATTGTATCTATTATAAAAGTGATTGCTCATTAAATAGATTCTATTATTCACGGTATAAAATTTTTACATTAAAATATTAGTTTTGTAATGAATTAGGTACATAAAATTGTTGAATTGAAATTATTACAATATATATGTATGTATGTTTTAATAACTATAATATGGCTACTATAAAAGAGGTCCAATAAGAAGGGTATTTCTCGAACAGTGATTTTGAGATAAGTATCATTCTTATTTTTTTTTGTTTATAAATAGTTGCTATTGGTTTTAATAATAATAATAATTATTATTATTAATGCAAAAATCCTGTGTATTTTAATTCACCATTTTACAATAAAAAAAATTAATTAAATTAAAAAACAAAATATGTGTAGTCCTTGTCAATGTGGGGCTAATAAAAAAAAAATATAGATTTATGATATATTTATTATTTCGGGAGATATCAAAATGAGTAAATGCTCGCGGGACATACTGTATATAAACTACACGGCTACACAAATATGTAAAATAAAATAATTATAATTATTGCTCTTACGGCCAAACCAGAGCACAATAATATTAAATGGACTAACTGATTAATAATAATAATAATAAAAATAATGTATGAAAAAAAACTCACAAATTGTCAGTTAGTATACAGTTAGTTAACGTACTGTACCTATTCATATTTATGGAACTTATAGTTATTATTATTATTTGCATAACTGTAATGTCACATAAGTTCTTCGAACGTTTTTAAATTAATTCAAATGAAAAGTGTAATAAACGTTATTACGTATGCATCAATATAACTATAATTATTGCATCTAGGCCGTGGTAGGTACTGTAAGAATAATTTAGGTTTAAGCAATCCCAAATACAATTTTCATTGAAATTCTTTGTAAAGGATTGTATTTTAACCCTAGTTAACTCAAAACTGTGTTATCAGGCATATTACAATGTAACCTAATATAACAAAAAAAACCCCAATCATTTAATTGTAAGCCCAATAGATCCATTCTACATTATTTAAAATTTATAATTTGAAGGATAAGGTATCAATGTTAAGTATAACAACTAACTTAAATAATACTATTAAAATATTAAATTGTTTTATAATTTCAGAAGAAGAAAGTAAGTCAGCATAAAAATCTTATTTTAGTATATTTACATTATAATTTTAAGAAAATGTATTAAAATTTAAAATACACTGTACTTTGGACAAAATTACTGTGCATAAACAAGTTGTTAGAACAATATACCTATGTTTGATACCTATGGTTGATACAACGAAAAAAAAATCTCTTTTTGTTGTTATATTTTCAATATACCATATATTTTTTTATAATGAAAAATGTGAAGGATTACCTGTAAGAAGTTTTATAACTAAACTTAAACAATACTATTAAGATGATAAACTGTCTTATAATTTCAGAAATAAAACGTAAGTAAGCCTAAAAATTGTATTACAGTTTAAATACATTGGTAAAAATTAATTTATCATTATAAGAAATCTATTATTTGTAATTTGAACAAATGAGAATACAACGAGACTGTTCAGACTATCCAGACTGACAAACCATCTCAGCTCAGAATCGTTTTTCTTATACAATGATAATATTATATCATTTAATTCAAGTTTAATACAATCCATTGTGCATTGACCCACTTGTAACCTAATGTTCAACAGAGCGACATCCACTTTTCCACTATTTTTAGATTCTGAGTGAAACGATGAATGTATTGATTTTACAATGATGTGTGTTTTTTTATTTTTATTTTTATTTTTGTGTCTGTCCTCACCTTTTAGAACAGTAAAAGTGCTTGGATTTTCTTCAACAGTACCTTTTCTGATAGGAAAATGAATCTAGTTGGTACTTTTGTGGGTCAAAACTAAAAATTTCCCAGTAGATTTCAAATGCAACGTGAAAAACAAAAGAAAAATTAAGGAAAAACGGGAATTTTCACGCAAAGTCTGTTTTCGGTTTTAATCAAAGAGATAAGTGTTTAGAATTTGATCATTGTAATATTATATGAAAACTTATATAAATATATTGGTTTTTAAGTATAGCTATTCGGATCTTTTTAATGCCGATGCATTAAAAACATGGACCTCTTTGATAAGAAAAGTCCTGGCAAAACATTGTGTTGCACCATATTTTTTTTTTTGAAAATGTGAACTGACACCGAACTATGAGTTGCAATTAGTGAAGTAAATTTTTGTGAACATTTTCAGGAAATTTTCAAAATCTTAAAAGTCTTGAAAATTTTATAATTTATTATATTAATTTCTTATCAAATAAATGTTTTCATATTATATAGTTGTAGTGTATCTAACAACTATGAAACAGTAATATCATAAAGTATTTAAATAAATTTAAACTTAAAAATAACATAAAATTTCACAATATAGTAGTTAACTATTTTAAATCAGTCTTTTGTTAGTTGGTAGGTACCTATGTAGTAAACCCAAAAGCTATAGTATCGTTTTAAATAAAATAATATAGAATAAATAAATTATACATACAGTATAATTTATTTGTAGTAATGTAGGTATTAATACGGAATATAAAGTAAGCCTAAATAACAGGAAACGTAGGCCAAAGGCGAAAACAACAAGTTGTTATAGCTAATCACACATTAATGAAATTCAGCAATATTAGGGATGTATTAATACCCACAGCTATAATATGATATTAAACAATATCATGTAGATATTATACATTTAGTATAATTTATAATAGGTAATGTAGGCATATAACAGGAAGTGTAGATCAAAGGTGAAAACAACAAGTTGTTTTACCTAGTTCCACAATAATGCAATTCGACATTACTAGGGAAGTAATATTAGAATATAGCTATCACGCCACTAGTACGTCATTGTTAGAACCTACATAAATACGGGTAGAGCGCTTACCATTACTTAGAAGATAGTCAGCCCTAGTCGTAGGTCTAACAAGCTTACGACAGTGCTTATAATTATTGTGTATTTGAATTTGTAATAATAAAGTGTTAAATTATTGTTATCTTTAAAAAGTCTAAAAGTGTTTATAATTATCACCTATCTTTCTCATCCACGACTCAAGACAACGACGAACGTGCGACGTCGTTAAATAATTATTGTATTAGTGTTCAACGTGTCCTGCATGGCGATCACTACACCTATTAGGAAGTAGTAACTAGTAACTACTGGTTACTATGTAAATGTAAGAAGTGTTAACTATATTATTCTAACGATAGGAATAGGAGCAAATAAACTAAGCGATCTAACATTACTACAATTATATATACCTATTACAATTAGCAAAACACAATAGCTGTACAACGCTCGCGACGCGCTGTCCAGCTATACACTGACTATGTTCTATATGTGCAAGGTGCACAGTCCACTCTCTCATCAGTGATCACCCCTACCACCACTATATGATAGATAACATTCGGGCATCCTGATGAGTTTAAGTGTCCTCACTTATTGAACATTGAAAACTTAGATAATATGAAAACATGTAATACATTATATATATATAAAAAAAATACATGTTAATAGTTAGTAATTAATTAATAGTAAGTAATAATTTCAAACTTAACTCATTACTTTTACTTCTTACACATTTTGACAATAGACTAAACAAAACAAAAAAAAAATAATACAATCAAAAACATGTTAGTCACATCCTGTTTCTTTTAAATTTAAGTCTGTAGAAGGAACTACGTTTTGTATTTTAAGCATAAAAATTAATTACATACCTATACAAATAATATTCATTAATAATAATATAATTACAATATTGCCTCACAGTATATACAAATTAGTGTAGGCATGGTAAAGAAAGGACCAACATAGTATAAAGTAATCACATTTTATAATCCTCATGCCATCTCGGTGGTCGCCTTATTCTAGCTGTTTTTGCTACAGCTGGTGAGAGTGCAGCAAAGGACTTTGACAACTGTTCTGCAGGTTCTTCATCTTCTTCTTGTGGTCTGTCTGGTCAGCCTCTCCTGCAACACCTTGTTCTTCTGAAGTTGTACTAGATTGCTTGTCATCCTCCTCCGAATCTGAGTCAGGCAAATGATATGATTTCATCTGAGACACGTGGACTGTAGTCGCATATTGTCTCCCTTCTTCAGCTCGCAATTCTGACACACTGTATACATCATTAGGTAGTCCTTGTGTCACAATGAGTGGTCCACGATACTTAGGTTGTAGTTTTGTTGATTCACCCGTTGCCTCAGGGGGTCTCTTTATGTAGACAATGTCTCCCTTCCTGTAAACGATTGGCCTAGAGTGCTTTTTATCATACCTAAGTTTCCATATTTCATGTTCTTTA
>NW_021770992.1:10426-13809 GCF_005508785.2 Acyrthosiphon pisum | reverse complement strand
AGAGAAGCATTGGGACTCTTTCATCGAGTGGGCTTCAAGCTTCTCACTCGAGTTTTCAGCCTTAAAGAGCTAACTGCTCTCTCTGAAGGGTGACCTGAAACCGGGCTATACTGTTGGCTTCGGCTCAAAAGAGAATGCGCCAAGAATAGAGTCAACAATGATGGCAAAATACCTGGACCCTAGGCGCAGTTATTGGGACCACGTGCTGGCCGTGAGCACCAAATCCAGTGACATATACAGGAGGCTGAGAACCCTGTACTCGTCGAACTGGGGCATGGGGCAGACAGCCGCCAGTACGATATACAAAGGGGTTTTGATGCCCAGAATAACCTACGCAGCTGAGATTTGGAAGGAAGGCTCCAAATTAGAAAAAAGCCGTGTGAAACTGCTTAGCGCACAAAGAGCTCCACTTCAAGCGATTACTAGAGCATATAAGACCGCTTCAACGAACTGTCTCGCAGTAATACTTTCCCGATGGATCTTGAGGTGAGATTCCTAGCGCTCAAAAGGGACTTTGCCAGGCAAAAGATAACTACGGAGATCATGGATCAACATACTTATCAATGTATGGCAAGATAAATACGAAGGCTATGAAAAGGGTAGCTGGACTCAGAGAATGATTCCTTCTGTGTGTCATAGGTTTAGTCTACTTCTGGTCCTCGACCACTATACCACACAAATGCTCACTGGCCACGGGGACTTCAAAGCGAAACTACATAGTTTCAAACTAGTTAAGGACCCGATCTGCGCATGTGACAGGAAGCCCGAGACTGTAAACCACGTCCTCAGATTCTGTCCAAGGATCAAAGAAGCACGGCTAAAATTAAAAAGAACACTCAGGGGGGAAAGAGAAGCTTGGCCACCGAGAGATGGAGCCTTTTTGAAAACTAGGAGGACCTCGTAAGGCACTGACAGTCTTCGCAAGGGAAGTCCTCTCAAGAAGAACCGACCGATAAGCCAGTTATAGGTCATAAGACCTTATGGGTCAGGACGTAGCCACCGTCCATGATGGATGGCCGACCACTCGGGGTGCCTCAAATGAGTGCGTATGGTGAAAGTGGCAGAAACGGAGGGGCACGCTCGAGTGCGTCCTGACCTGGGTCGCACTCATACGTCAGAGACGAGTAATATGGCCCTGTTGCGGGGGCCGTGCAGAATCCTTGCTTGTCGTACAAGACGACTAAAAGGAAACAGGCCAGTCACGGCCAGCACCTGTCTCGGTATCCGATGGTGGCAGTCCTGGGGAAGGCGAGACCCCACGATTGAGGAGGATTCATTTTGGTACCCATTGCCCAAGACCCTCTGCAGCCCGCACGATTGCTGCTCAACGTAATTACAGGTAAAACTGTGGACCGCTGTCAAGCAGTCGGTTTCGCTGGACATCCGGGACTTGCACGAGGAGGTGGACTCCACGATGATGCGGTGCGTAGGTTGTGGGATCGTGCTCGGTATCCGGCCGGGTGCACGCAAGTGTACGGTCGTGATCGAGGTGGCCTCCATTGCGGCCATCGCTTAGCGCTTAACTACTAATAAACAATTAAATAGAGTTATTAAATACGAAAAGTATTCATTTTCTCATACTAAACACTGCCTTAGTTCACTAAATAATACATTATTATACATTTTTTTATGGTAATTTATTCATTAAAAATACTTTTTATCACATCAAATGGCAAAGCGTTAAAAATGACAGAACCCAGGTAATTAATAAACTTTTGACCAAAACTTGTAATAAAACTTTAATATTACATAGGCTATCTTCTCCGCTAATCTTTACATTCTGTTTTATAAAGAAAAAGCTTGATTTTTTGTATATAAACATTATAGCGGCTTTTTTGTAGAGCAATTCCAACGGAAGCACATTAAATTCTTGGGCGGGTCCATTTTTCTCCAAAAACGAGATACCGTTTTCCTCCACTGTCCATTTTCCTCCGCAAAAAAAAAAGGTTGGTTTCCATTTTCCTCCAAATTAATTTAAACTGTAATTTTGTCTATTTTCCTCCAATACTTTAGCCAGTGTTGTAGTATTACGTTCCGTCTTATAAATATATAGAGTAAAGCTAGGATCACATTTTGCGCCTATCGGTTGATGATTACACTCTGGTATCGGCTATCTATATCAGCTATCGATTAAGCCTAATAAAGATACGCTCATATAACATTCGGGCGTATTTAATAGCTATGTAAACAAAATTTTTTGTATTTAAATATGTTGTACTAATTTATTACTTTATTGTTATTGTATTATTACTGTTATTATTGTATTCTAATATTCATTTATGAACTAATTATATTATTTTAAATTATTGTAATTGGATCGTTTGATCCGTTGAAATAAATAAATAAATAAATAAATATACGTATATACTTATTTATGTTATATTGTGTATTAGTTGTCACTTATTATTATGATTACACACAAAACGTTTGTTAATTCGTGATGGTTACAAATATTTTTTAGCATATGAGTTAAAATCTGGATTATCACGTTGGCGATGTTGTTTGACTACTTGTCAAGCAGTTATATTATACACTAATAAAACTGATGAAATAGTAGCCGATGAATTACACAAAAATGTACATCCAAATCATTTGCCATCACCAAAAAAAAAAATAAATCGATTTTTTTGCTATGCATAAATTATTTGTATTAACTATTTCATTATTTATTAGAGGAAAATGGAAAGTGAAGGAAAATGGTCAAAAATTATTTTTTATTTTTTTGGTGGAAAATGGACGGTGGAGGAAAACGGTATCTTGTTTTTGGAGGAAAATGGCTACGGCCAAATTCTTTAGAGTTTAACAAGGTAGACCCACCCAATAAGATTGTCCTTTTTCAAACAAATACGAATTACACTATTTTGTTGAATCTTTAATGGTTTTAGACCATTTTTGCAGGCACCACCCCAAATTACCATGCCATATTGCAATATAGATTGGTATAGAGAAAGATAAACTATTCTCAATGTATGAGATGATATTATATATTAAAATATATAATACCACCGTCCATTTTCCACCAAAAAAAAATTTGTCATATTATGTTAAATATTATTATTAAAATGTAGGTATAAGTTATACCTAACAACACATATTATATTATTACACACAGCAAAAAAAATGAATACAACAGGTACAATGATTATTTATAAATATATTATTACAATAATTTTTTTCTAGATTGCTTATTGGCAAAATCTTCTATAATATCTTTGTAATCTAATTCTCTTGTGAGTTCTGATTTAATGCATTTAGTCTTTATTTTTTCATTGTTGATCTTAAATAGCTCTTAACTCTCTTTAGTGTAGAGAATACACCGTGTATAATATATTGTTTTAAAAGGTATTTATATAGAGTTCTCAACACACAAATACACAATTCAT
>NW_021770992.1:9203-10376 GCF_005508785.2 Acyrthosiphon pisum | reverse complement strand
GCGTCTACGGTCGCGAAACTCACAGCTAGGCGGGCTGTGGTTTCGCTAGATGTAGTTGTTAGGCAGTTCTGATTTGTTCCATAAACTGTCCACTAAGTTCCGCATTTGTTCTTCACGTAATCGGTTTTGTTCGAGCATAGCTTTTATCAGTTCACTAACGTCGACCGATAACTGTTGATTACCCGGTGGACTCATCTTGTTCGATTGAATAGAACGGTATCCTTGATTCTTTTTTTTTTTTTAAATCAAATACGCCAAAAAACGAGAAAAAAAAATATTCAAAACACACTATAACATTTCAAACGAAATGTTTGTTATTTTTTTTTGTTGCGATCTTATCACTTATCACGTTTGTTTTGTTCTTTGCTTATCACGATCTCAAACCAGAGTGACAACACGAACTGGTACCAACCGACGACCACGTTTATCGTACCCGCACTTGATAAAACGATTTACAATTTTTAGGTTATGTACCACGGCTAACGGCTAAACCACGCCGACTTAATTATTCACAACACAACACAAATACTCACGCACAATGTCCTGTGGGGGATGTGTATGAATCCCACTTTTGAACTGTTAACTATATTATTCTAACGATAGGAATAGGAGCAAATAAACTAAGCGATCTAACATTACTACAATTATATATATTAAAATTAGCAAAACACAATAGCTGTCCAACGCTCGCGACGCGCTGTCCAGCTATACACTGACTATGTTCTATATGTGCAAGGTGCACAGTCCACTCTCTCATCAGTGATCACCCCTACCACCACTATATGATAGATAACAGAAGTCCGTGCAGTTAGCCGCACAATGTCAAAATTTTGACTCCAAATTTTGTAAATAATTTTTAAGTCATTTGTAAGTATTTGTAAGCACAATTTGATAATTTGTAAGTACAGCCGTTTTCAATTATCATCAAAAGTTTAAATCACGGCTAACTTCCGCGAAACTTGGCCGTTTCGACATTTCAAATCTTTTGACTACTTCAAATCGTCAAGGGCAATTTGTAAGTATTTGTAAGCATGAATTTAGAATTTGTAAGTCATCCCATCCTTAATTATCCCTGAAAGAAAGTTGGCCGTGCTTTGTCGAACTTTTTGAACTTTGAATGTCCCAAATCGTCCCGCTACAATTTGTAAGTCTTTGTAAGTCTGAATTTAGAAT
>NW_021770992.1:5333-9153 GCF_005508785.2 Acyrthosiphon pisum | reverse complement strand
AAAATAAAAAAAAGTCTAGTTAAATAAAAAAATATCTAAATGTATAAAAAATTTAAATAGAATAAAAGACCAGCTAAATAAAAATTAATATTAAATATAATGTAATTTCAATAAAAAAGGTTAAGTAGTTATATTAAAAAACCATAATAGAAAAAACTTATATCTAAAAAACCTAAATAGAATAAAGTCAGTTGAATAAAAAAATGTTACTAAACAAAAAATAAAAATAATAAAAAAAGCCTAATTTTTAATTTAAAAAATATCTTAATAGGTTAAAAAACTAAAAAGGTTAAAAAAAGCCTAGTTAAATTAAAAATATATCTTAATAGGATAACAAATCTTATAATTAATATCATATTTTTATTTTTATATATTGATATTATATTTTATTTAAATTTAACTTGGCTCCATTTATTAATATTCGATTTTATACTAAATATAAATTTTTATTCAAGTGATTTTTTACCCTATTTAGGTTTTTTAGATATAAGTTTTTTCTAATATGGTTTTTTTAATTTAACTAAAGTTGTTTTTATTTAGATAACATTTTATGTAATGACAAAGCACGGCCAACGTTCTTTTAGGAATAATTAAGGAAGGGATGACTTACAAATTCTAAATTCGTGCTTACAAATACTTACAAATGACTTAAAAATTATTTACAAAATTTGGAGTCAAAATTTTGACATTGTGCGCCTAACTTCACGGAGCTAAATGTAAGTACAAATTTAACGCTTTGATATAAGTCATACATTTATGTATCTTAAATCATAGATTCAAGTGTTGATAACCAACAAAATAAGCAGCTGTGGTACAGTGATATCAACCATACAACTTCAAAAATTAATTAATTTAAGAAAAGTACAAAAAAAAAACAAATTTTCAAAATTTACAAGTTTTCAACGATAGTTGAAGGTAATCCCAAATACAATCTTCAGTGAGATTCATTGTTTAGGATTGTGGCTTAACCATAGTTAACTCAAAACTGTTATGTCAGACATATTACAATGTAACATAATTTTCGTTGTAAACCCAATAGATACATTCTACATTATTTTAAAATTTATAATTTAAAGGATTAGGTACCAATATTATGTATAACAACTAACTTAAATAACACTATTAAAATATTTAACTGTTTTATAATTTCAGAAGAAAAAAGTAAGTCAGCATAAAAATCTTGTTTTGGTATATTTGCATTACAATTTTGAGTAAATGTATAAATATTATAATTTGGAAAAAATTTAATTGTGCATAAGCGAGTTGTATAAACAATATACCTATTGTTGATACAATGAGAAAAAAAACCTCAACTTGTTGATATAAATTCAATGCACCGCACATTTTTTTTATAATAAAAAATTTGAAGGATTACCTGTAACAAGTTTAATAACTACACTTCAACAATACTATTAAGATGATAAGCTGTCTTATAATTTCAAAAAAAAACTTACGCTAGCCTAAAATTTGAATAACAGTTTAAATACATTGGTAAAAATTAATTTATCGATATAAGAAAATCTATTAATTGTAATTCGAACAAATGTCATTTTAAACCTTTAAAGAAGCTAGTTCAAATTATATGTCTGTATAACCTACTACGAATTAATTTTAGTACAATTGAGAATAAATAATTGAGAACTTAACAAATAAAAAATACTTGTATGTACTGATAATTTAATTATCTACATATTAAAAATCAACTACCCAAGTTATGAAATTAGATGTTTTAAATTAGAAAAATATGTTGTATGTTTGAAGTCTCAATAGTTTATAATTATGTAATTACAACATCAAAACTTAAACCATTAGAAGATTATAACCGAACTATCATTTGCAATTCATACATTGGAATAGGTATTGTGTTTGATTACTTAGTGAAAAAAGGATACATCAATTAAAACATTTTTATACGGTAGTTTAAACTTAAGACAATATGTGTAGGTTATAATTAATAATATATAGTTATTATTATAATTATTATTATTATTATTATTATTATTATATGCATGACTGTATTGTGAGATAAATACTTCCAACGTTACTCAAATTAAATATGGGTAATAAATGTTATTACGTATGAACTATTATACCTATAGTTATTGCATTGCGTTATCAATATATCTTTTTGTAGTTAAATTCATTTAACTTGATTATTTAAGCTAATGAACGACATTCGTCAATATTTTAACTATCAAATCATTTATTTAATGTGGTAATTTTTATTTTTTTAGAAAAATTAAATTGTAAGGGACCTTATATTAGTAAGGCTGGGCTCGGGGTGCCAGGCTGACGGAGCTTAAATTATATAGTTATACATTTTACAATTTATTTGTATAACATAATCTTAATAAAGTGACTTAAATGAGTGTAGGTACAAAAATAGTGTAATTTTTTATATTGTACCTACAAAAATATTTAAATGACTATTTATGTATATCAGAATTTAATAATTATTTTACCTATGTAATATAATTGTATGTAATATCAAATCAATGATATTCATACATTTTAACAATCGAATCATTTATTTAATGTGGTAATTTTTATTTTTTTAGAAAAATTAAATGGTAAGGGACCTTATATTAGTAAATTATATAGTTATACATTTTACAATTTATTTGTATAATATAACCATAATAAAGTGACTTATATGAGTGTAGGTACAATAATAGTGTCATTTTTTATTTTGTACCTACCTACAAAAATATTTAAATGACTATTTATGTATATCAGAATATTATAATTATTTTACCTATGTAATATAATTGTATGTAATATCAAATCAATGATATTCATACATTGTAACAATCGAATCATTTATTTAATGTAGTAATATTTTTTTATTTTTTAGAATGCAGGAGTAAGGGACTTTATATTAGTAAACCATATTGTTCATACATTTTACAAATTCATTTTTATCAAAATAATCAATATATATATAACGATTATAAAGTGGCTAAAACGAATGTACTATGTTTACTTTTATGGTTTTCAAATTTTCAACTATACTTTCAAGCAGTGGCGGATATATCCAAGTTCTGAGGGGGGGGGGGGTGAAATTTAAAATCCACATAGATAATGATGTTTAACCCGCCATTTTTTTATTTTGAAATATTTAACTATAGTCGGTACAAAAATATAAATAACAACACTTTTTTCAATATAAATATTTATTTAAAATTTGAAAAATAAAATATTTACAATATAAATATTTTATTTTGGTTTTTCATTTTTGCAAACATTTCAATGACATTATCAATGTTATTGTCTATGTCTCTATGCACATGCAACATAGCCAAACTACTGAGACGTTCATTTCCCAATGGGGAACGTAACCATGTTTTCAGTCTAAATAAGCAAAGCAAAGTGCAAGAAAAAGTAGGTAATAATCGCACGTGAAGTACCTATAACCAATTAGATTCAATTCATGCATCAGCATACTATTAAATATTATCATAATACATAATTCATATTAATATTATAATTAATATATAGTATATAAATCTTATTATAAGCAAAGAGTAAAGCCAAGCTATATGTTAATATTACTAACTTATTAGTACATAATGTATTTTTTTTAAATACGATACTATGCGTAAACAATCACCACATGACTAATGACAGTACTATCTTTAATCGTGCTATCAAACAGCGTGATACAAGATTTTCAAGAAGAAAAATGCGTTACGTATCGATAGGGAACAGTTACGTACCGCCTCGTATCGAAGTCTGAGTCCTATACGAGTCGGTACGTATCGCTTGTATATTTCACGTGTAACTTCTTGAACGCTCAAAATTGATCCGATACGTATCGATA
>NW_021770992.1:0-5148 GCF_005508785.2 Acyrthosiphon pisum | reverse complement strand
CACTGCTTTCAAGCTTTATTTTGTACTAAAATATAACTATCTATATTCATTCACTTCATATATACCACATTCATCTTTTTAACTATCTACTGTTATTTTTAAAAACATGCATGTGGTAGTGATTCATTTTATGAGAATATAGTTAGAATTAACTTTAATTATTTAAAAAAATAATAAAAGATAAATAATTTTTTTAAATAGATTTTATGATTTCTAATATTAAGTTTTTAATTTTAAAAAATGACAAACAGAAAATTTAGGAATTATGGGGTTTAAACGTAAGTCAAAATTTAAAATTCCTAATAGTTTTAAAAGCGCTGAGAAAAACAACATAAAAATGAAGGGAAAACGGGAATTTTTACGCAAAAACGGTTTTCGACAAAATCAATATTGGTTTTTGATGCAACTTTAATACAAATAAACGCATATACATGACATTTTTACTGGTTATTTATATTTTTGTTTTCTATACATGGTACAATTTTCAAAATATTTTGATTTGTTTTGAACTGTTTAGGGACATTTTTGTACTCCAATTTTCTTAGTTTTTATTTCTATGCATGTCAATTAAACCTAATTTGTTGAGTAAAAATGCTTGAAAATTTAATACAACGCTCCTACTATATTGTTACAATGAATTTGAAAAATATTAAAAATCCTAAGTCACGGTTCTTTTTACTTAGTAACATCATACAACCGTCTTCACTCAGAATAATTTTTCTTATACAATGATATTATATCATTGAATTCAAATTTAACACCATCCATTACAGTGACCCACTTGTAGCCTACTGTAAAATAGAGTGACATCCACTTGACCATATTTATTACATTGGTTGTATACATAATATTGTACTCAATTTACATTTCCATTAAATATCTTAAACCGTCGATGACTTTTGTAAAGTAAGTACCTAATGCACGTATGATAATATATATATATTTTATAGATGAATGTGGACTTTATAATTATTTTTATGTAATGCAATTTGGTAAGTTATTAAGATAAAAATGTTTGCACCTTTGTTCTTTATGCATTCCTAATCCATAAATCCCGAACCCACATTCTTACGACCATAATTTATTCGAGGGCCACGTTCGTCTCACGATATTCTATCATATCTTACCGACGCTCTTCGACACCTAACTTGCGATCAACGTCACGACACTGTCACATCAGGGACGTGATGCTGTAAAAAGTTTCAGAAGTATTCAAACGACACTGTTCATAAAATTTTAAATGTTTCATGGTTATTGAAATTATAAGTATTGAAATTGTATATAGCAATATGATTTAACATTAGTTTCTATTGGAAAATCGATTAATTACTAAGAAAATAAATAAACAAACACTGCTTAAATATTATTATTTTTTTTGTATCAATGATTACCATTTAAATGCAATCTGGATGGCCAGCATGTTTTTGCGCTATGTTAATCACTTTTAAATAATTTGATTACCGTTGATTCCGACTCCGATACCTACTCGAAGTGGGTAGGTACGACTGTGCGAGCGACCGTTCCAACCACGGCGAACGCTACATTAGTCTTACTCGGCCGAGTTACCCACAGACCTCGCGGCTACCGTTCCCTTTATACATATTGTGACTCAAATATTTCAACCGTCTAATATAAAAACATAAACCGTATAGAAAATATTTATACTTTCTGTCCTCCTTGTGGACAAGTTGGATTCACGATCGATAACCACTTTCGTGTTACCCCGCACATACGAATGTTTGGTTTTTTTCTTAATAATCAGATTTTAGTACGGTTGGATTAGGCTAGGATTTTGTATTAATTGATTGTACAATTCTGATACTTTAGATTTAAATTATACACTTAAGTAGGTACGCACCCACGGTGTACACGATCTACCGTAGGTTGAATGCCTATCTGATAGTATACTGCTCGCATTATCACAAAAACCTAGCAAGAGCAACGCATTGCGTGTAACCTAGTATTCTATAATTTGTAAATTAAAAGAATACATAGGTGCCTATTTTTAAATGGAACACGCTGATCTGTTACATTATTGATTGCCAACATCCTTGTCATGTACCTAATATTTATCATAACGTACCTACATAATACATAATATATTATGTAATAATCTTTTCTTTTTCATAAACCATGCGGTAATTCACTTTCCCGTTCAATATCATAAAAAACTGGATATCACAGGAACCTTTGAAGAATTTATAGATCACGTGAAAACAAAAATTATTATTGTAGATGGTAATATTGAGCCTGTGCCCAAAAAAACTGTTAAAAACACATTGGTTGACTCAGATCATCCAGAATCTACTAAAAGTGACGAGAAAATCAAAACGAATGACGATACCGATAGTAATGAGATTTTACCAAACAAAATAATCGACCATGCAAATTCGGGTAACCAAGATGATGGAACATCTAAAATTTCTGAAAACAAAACTACTGACACCGCGGTTGATAATAATGTGACTTTACCAGAAACAATAAGTAATTTAATTTTTAATTTATATAAAAAAAACTCTATTCAGGTTAAAATTGAACGACTTTCGTGGACGTATAGACTGAGTTGTCGATCAGCGTATGACCCCCCGGTGATTACTATGGGTTTTTTTATTGGGGATAATCATATCCGCGGTAGCCAATGATCATCAGTGCTACTGTGTATCTACATATTATATATTATGTAAGAAATGTAGGAGATGGTTGTTGGTAGGGGGGGGGGGGGGGTGGTTCATGGTAGGTTTGTGCGAAATAAATGCCAATGTAAAGGGCGCTAGTGTTGTAATGCCTAGGGGCGGAAAAATGGCAATTCCGCCCCTGGTAATACTATATGTAATTTTTGTACATCAGTTTCCAGCTCATTTATAATATAATTTTGGTTATACCTATTGTTGTATTTTCTCTTCGTTTACTAGGATGTAAATGTTAAAACCTGTCTATGTTAATAAATCTGTCACTGCTACTTTTGAAGACAAATGTCCATATGTATAGTCAATTTATGTGTCAGTTAAGGAATAGTTTTACATGTACTATGTGACACATACTTGACTATGCATTCGTGTAAAAATACATTACTATAAAATCATCTTTCACTTCAGTGGCTCAAATTTGTCTGTCTTAAATATTGTAAATACCTGTTATTATTATTATTTTTTTTTGTTTCACAATCATTTTAATTTTGCCTAGAAATAAATTCCCAAACAATTTACACCAGATTGAAACTTTGAAATGATTATTCCAACGGAGAACGTTGAACAAATTCTAAAATTCTTTCATAAACTTTATTTTGATCTACCACATATTATTTTTAGATTCTGAGTTGAACGATGAATGTATTTATTTTACAATGATGTGTGTTTTTATTTTTATTTTTATTTTTTTATTTTTTTTTTGTGTCTGTCATCACCTTTTAGGACAGTAAAAGTGCTTGGATTTTCTTCAATAGTACCTTTTCTGATAGGAAAGTGAATCTAGTTGGTATTTTGATTTGTTTTGAGCTGTTGACGGGCAATTTCAGTTTCCAATTTAATTAGTTTTTATGTCTATGAATGTCAATAAAACATTATTTGTTGAGTAAAAATACTTGAAAATTTAATACAAGGCTCCTATTATAATTTTACAATGACATTTGAAAAATATTAAGAATCCTTAGTCACAGTTTTTTGACAAAATATGTAAAAATCACGAAAATTAGCAAATTATTTTGAGTTAATAATTCGTACAAATTTTTCTTTTTAGAACTAAGATTTTAAAATGTAATACAAGATTCTTTTTAGGATAATCTACCTTTATCGAAAAAAAAATGTCTATAAGAAACTCAAATTAAATTTTTATGAGCGTTTGAAATTCATATTTTTAACATTTGATATTCATTCGATTTCTTACGTAACGATTATCTTATTTTGTTGTAATAAAAAAAAAATTGACTGTAGAAACTTCATTGATTTGATTTTAGTGAAGAAAAGGTTGTCAATTAGTTTTTTTACCTCTCTCAAAAAGAAAAAGTTCACCGGAAAGTTACAATATTTAAAATATATGGAGATAGTTTTGATTTTTATTATTTATGTTTTTAAGTATTAAATTTGATTATTTATACAAGCATTCTAGGTTGACACAACTTCTACGCTCAGTGTCTTTTTTCGTATACAATATGTTTTAATATTGAAGTAAAATATAACACATCCATTTTAATGACATTCTTGACAGTGACTGTAGTGTACCCACTTGTCCACCTTTTTTTTACATTTTATCTTAACCAGTTTATTTAATATGTTATGTGAGCTGTTATCTAAGATAAATAAAAAAATCATTTAGATAAAATAATTTTTTAACTATTTGAAGAAGTATATAAGTATTTTATTCTTTCCCATTACATATTCGGATCAAAATTCGCCAACTATCAACAAGAGTATTCTCACATCCCGCGACACTTCTTAAATTTAACACAAATTTAATGTTCAGAGTTAATACACTTATATACCTATTAGAAATGTATCTTTTTTTCATCTGGATAATAAATGCTGATTTTATCTTTATCTAGATGAGGTATCTAGTCTAGTTCATATTATAGCACAAGTTGCAGTTATTTTTAGTACCATAAATTCCCTGCTGATTACCTTGTTGCGACCAACCCAACGCAATAATACATAATAATATCATGTTTGTGGCCTAAGCAAATTGTTTAATTTGACCGAGTCACTGAGATAACAACAGTTTACGAGTGTGTCAGCGTATAATATATTCTTTGGTAAATAAATATTTTTTCAGAGTTTATATACATTTATTCTCTTCTCTATCTTAGAGGTTTAAAAAACATCGGAACGATTTTTAAAATATTTAATTATTAATCATTGTCACGATCAATAGGTATTCATCAAACAATTTGAAAATATTGTATTATAATATTATGGATTTTATAATTCAATTTACCTATTGGTCTGTAAAATGTTTATATTTTATTTTTGAGCAATAAAAATAATAGACACTACAATACAAATTATAGACGTTATAAATTAATGTTTTAAGATAAAATATCTATCAATTTTTAAACCTTATAGTGTTGAAAGTGAAGCTAGATTAATATCACGACAATATGATTGTGTATAAGTATAATATATAATAACGTGCAACTGAACAATTTAACGTGACAGT
>NW_021770991.1:6906-8745 GCF_005508785.2 Acyrthosiphon pisum | reverse complement strand
AATAATGCGATTTCACCGGTAAATCAATTATTAATTGCCCTTCGTTATTATGCAACTGGAGCATTTCAGGTATAACTCGTATAGGTACTTATTAAAAAACCTCATAATGACATATATATAATAATTAATTATTATATATGAAATTAGGTTGTGATGGGAGATTTAATCCACATTCACAAATCTACTGTTTATAGGATTATTAAACGAGTAACTATAGAAATTTCTAAACTCCGGCCTCACTTTATTAAAATTCCAATCTCTACAAATGAACAACGTGCTATACAATTAGGGTTTTATAGAATGAGAGGTTTTCCAAGAATAATAGTTGCTATTGATTACTCACACATTCGAATATAATCACCTAATAGTGATAGGGGAACAATTTCGAAACATAAAAGGATATGTCCTCACTGATAATCAGAATATTTCCAAAATATCTGGCGTTAATAAAGTTAATAGGTCTAAAAGATGTATCATTTAATTTATTTTTGGTATCCAGTGTTATTAAATATTTTGAGTGATAAAAATTTTTTTTAAATACAAATAATATACAAAATTGCTTATATATTTAAAAATAATAATAACTTAACACTCATTTCAGTTTTGCTTAAAAGCTATTAATTTATAATTTAAATCTAAATTTTATATAGATAGATATATTGTGTATTATTTTTTTTTTCTTTCTGAATCGTACTTAATGTTCCTATTATCCAAAGTTTAATTTAGTAACCATACAATTTATACAATTTATGTTTAGGTGCTATTATCTACGTTCAACAAAAAAAAAATAGAGCCAAAAGTTATTAACGAAAAACTGAAATATAATAGTGAAAATCTACCCGAACACTTTCTAAAAGAATTATCTGAAAAGCCTATTGATCAAATAGTCAATTTTATCGAAGGCAATAAAGCAACCAATGAGAAAAGAGCTGTAAAAAAAGCTAGACGTAGAAAGAAAAAAGTATAATTTTTAATTATTCAAAATTAATAAACCTTTGTATATAATTCAATTTTTTTTAACTAGGAGGAAATTGAGAGAATAAAAAAAGAAGAAGAAGAAGCCGAACGTAAAAGAATTGAAGAAGTACTCAAAAAACAAGAAATTGAAAAACTGAAGCGCGAGGAAGCATTAAAAAAAGAAAAGAAAAAAGGAAAAAATCTTAACAAACAGCAAAAACAGAGTCAGCAACAAAAGCAAGTTACTAATTCTAAATCTCATCAAAAAACCAAGCAACAAGTACAGCAATATACTCAACCTTCTAAAAAGAAAACGCGATTTAAAATGATATCAATATTAATAAATCGTAATATCTAGATATTACAAATATAGATTATATTAAATAACGGTTCTTAAGTCTTAACATAGTTTACTGCTATCGCGTGCAAAGCGTTAACTAATTAATTATGCGATACATGACCCTCGTCTTAGGTCCTCTGGTAGGTATTGCGATTTTTTTTACTTGACTACTATTTGAAATATACCTAATATTATGAAACTGCAGTGGCACCCGGCCCATATACAAGGTGTAGACACCACTACACCTTTAAAGATTTTGTAGGGGGTGTCCATACCTGATTAAATTATTATAAGTACCTACTTTATTTTAAGTGAATGGTATCAATTTAGTAATTTAATAACTTTTGGTGGGTGGGTAAAACCATGTCTTGGTACACCTGGGAAATATGTCTTGCCGCCGCCACTGTGTAATTGGTTGTTTCTTGGTAATACACCTACATCGCAAAAGGTGGGCAAGCGAGTAATAATCAATGATACCTAATGGCTAATAATGCAGGCTAAATCATTGCATACGAAGAGCGATTTGTATAGATGACTTTAAG
>NW_021770991.1:1125-6856 GCF_005508785.2 Acyrthosiphon pisum | reverse complement strand
TCCCATTAAAACATGCGCAATCGTATTATGAAAAAGGTAAAAAGCGCGCAATCGTATTTTACCGGTCTGTATTTGCTGCGGAAATCCATTCGTGAATTTTGTTACATAACGAACTCGTTATTTTTGGCATATTTACAATTTACGGACAACGACAATCGACGAAACTCAGTTGTATACTGATTACTGGTATGTCGATAACTGATACAGCAAGAGCAATTTAGATTATAGGTAGACACACATTTATTTTCGGCATATTAACGATTTACGGACAACGAAAAACGATGTAACTGAGTGCCAAGTGGTATGTCGATAACCGACTGACACAGCAAGAGCGATTAAGTTTACGTCGTAATCGATTATTTATATCTTATAAAGGTTTAAATAAATATATATATACATTATTATTTAGTGACTATGAAATTTAGTTTTAAATTTTCTACTTGACAAAATATTATTTTATACATTTTTTTAAATTTTCGCTTCAATATGCAATAAATTTTGAATGTTGCCAAAATATGCAAAAATATGCAATAACCTTTAAATATGCAGAAATATGCAAAAAAAAATTTCTCCATTATCTTCAAATTATGATGATTCATGGAGATAACTGACAACAATCCAAAAATATTAAAAGGAAAAAAAATATGCAATTGCATAGAAATCCGCGCTCTACATATTATGTTGCTCATCATGTAGGTACCTATGACTGCCATCAAGGTTGTCATCCAAGCCGATTGAACAGTTTATTTAGATAATAGTAGGTACATAACAATATATGACCACAGATGTCTGACTTATATTATAAACATATATGTGTGACTGTATATAGGTACCTACAATATTATGATATATATAATATATTAAAGATTATGACGATGATACTCTTTTTAGCCATTATTTAGTTATAATGAGTATCTATCATTACAGTACCTATGCTGTAACTTATAATAATAATATGTAGGTACCTTTATGGCTAAATAGTTTAATTGCATTCACGTCACTTCGCAAACAAATATTTATTTATTGTACACACTACACATGAATGCATGACCTCTCTGGATTGTATTGTTTGTATTTATATTATAATTGTATTATGCTTTCATAATATATTTACTAAGGTTTCCCTCTACGTAAGTATTTCCACTTTTGAAATGTTATGAAATGTCAAAGCCAATATTTACCTACCTACCTACACATTAGAATGTGAAATTTGCATATTTTATTAGTTTGATAATAATTACTACGAACTATATCAGGGGAAGATTTAAGCTATACAACACTGGTACCGACTGTAATCAGAAAACAAAATAATCTATCAGCAAAAGAAAAATTACACATTACCATACTCAAAGTACCTACTCTAATCGTAATCGATCGTATATTTGTATGATCATTGATTATAAATAGAGCGCGGATTGCATATTTTTTTCCTTTTAATATTTTTGGATTTTTGTCAGTTATCTCCACGAATCATCATAATTTGAAACGAATGGTGAAAATTTTTTTTCATATTTCTGCATATTTAAATGTTATTGCATATCTTTGCATATTTCGAAAAAATTCAAAATGTTTTGCATATTGAAGTGAAAATTTAAAAAAAATTACGAAATAATATTTTGTCAAGTAGAAAAATTAAAACTAAATTTTATAGCCACTTAATAATAATTTATATAAAGATCAAATAAATAATCGAATACGACGTAAACTTAATCATTCTTGCTGTGTCAGTCAGTTAATACTAAAATGTGATAGTCATAAAAAAATTGGAAACTCAAAATATTACTTTACTTACATAAAAGTTTTTCAATAATTAACGAAATGAAAAAAAAAATGTATTCTCTTCCTGGATCGAAAGGTGCAACACTTACAACAAAATTAAACGATCTTTCCAATAAAAATAAAGGTCTGGAAATTCTATGAAAAATGAATGCAGTACTATAAGGTGAAAACATTCAGCTCGAAAATCTTTACAAAAACTCGATAATACTATAAGTTGCTTCAAATATGCCCCAACACCTTCAGTTGACATGGGTCGTTGATACATTTGTTGTCAGTCTTTAAAAATATGTTAACCGATAAAAGTCACAGCTTCACAGAAGAAAACCTCGAAATGAATGTGATTATTCATTTTAATAATAAATAAAATTTAAAAAATACATTATGTTGTTCAGAAAATTCCCTAATTTTTTTTGTATTAAGTATTTTAGTAATTAATTATGTATTTTGTAAATTTTGAATAAAGAAAAAAATCTTGCACATTTTCTTGTTTTTTTTTTTGCATATTTTCATGATTTTTATTGTATATTTTTTTGCATATTTTCATTATTTTTACTGCATATTATATGGCATATTTCAATACTTTTGAGTGCATAAAAATCCGCGCTCTAAATATAAATAATAAACAGTTTTTATAATCAGTTTTATGATATTTTAGCAGAGGACAGTGTCGTCACGATGTCAATTATTACTATGTATTATCTCTATCAAAACATCTGATTTATAGAGTTATATTTTTATATTTAAAACATATAGGTATACATTCACAACATTATTATTATATCAACACCTAACTAATAAAAATAAATTAATAGATAGATTATTACCTATGTAAATACTAAATAAAATATTAAAAATTTAATTTGTTAATTAAAAATATTCTTTATCGTGGCTTCATGAATACATATTATTTAATAAATTATATACCAAAAAGTAAAAAATTAGGTATTAAAAAATGAATACTAAAAACTTGCATCTCCAAAAGATGTTATGCCTTAGGTGGATAGTCATGTGACTATATTGTCTGTGTGTATATTCATTATCCACCCTTAGACATGGTAATAACTAATTTAAAACGTTCGCAGAAATTGTCGATTCCAAGAAAAATAATTTCCAATGAGGCATAATAAATTAATAAATATCTAATGATGTTTGTTATTGTATTGGCGGCTTTTTAATTTATTAAAGTGTCATCATTATATTTAGCTTTGCTAATAATGTTTAACATAATAGAAGTATTATTTTTTATATACCTAAATGACAGTTTTGGTGAAAGAACTCTATCAAAATGACTACTGTTTTTCACTTAACTTTAAGACCTATTTTAATTTTATCCAAGTGTATAGGTTTAATTGATGTTTCGTATACCGTGGAACCAACTGGATTATTACATCGGAATAGAAACTCCAAGATTCGCATATTTCTAGAAATAGCACGGATGATTGTGTTTTTGTTATTTACTTATGCATATTTTTATCAATTTCATCAAGAATTGCATATACTTCAAATTATATATGTAGTTAAATTTTGGTTTATCATTGTCGCAGCTAGAATGTCATCAGTATGGACGATCAAGTATCTAACATTTATTATTTTATACATAAGTACTTATATAGTATATTATTCAAGGACGTAAAAACATAAGTTGTAGGGAGGAGGTACCTACTTTGCACCAGAATATGGCAAAGTCAATAGAATATGTTTGTGCAACCTTTACCACGAACTACGCACATTTGTACTCTTATATACTTAGAATTAAAGTGTTACCTAAGATTAAGAGTGGCGCTATTGTATTATTCCTACGGGGAAAAAAGCCACGATATCCGCTGTTATGTTATTAGAATTCCAAGTGATAAGTGGATGGGTATTGCAAACTTGCAAATTAAAAAAAAAAAGTAACCTATGACAATGTCTCTAAATTTTTGTTTTCTAGTTTTTGGCATGATACCAGACCAGATAATAATAATGTACTTACATCTTATTCTTAGATAACTATTAACTAATTTTTAAATTGCAATTGGCTTTATTTTAATTCATTTTATAGTAACTAATAAATAATAATATTATTATATGTTCATATTAAGAGTACCTAAATACTGCACGGTTTACAAAAGACAAAACTTTAACCAAAACCTAAGGAGCTCCCACCTTGTAAAGTCCACACCTCGGTGAAATAACTGCAGTAAAAACTTTAACTAGATAACTATAGGTATGTATCGACAATAATTATTTTATTTTAAATTGTAACAAAAAAAAAAAAAAAAATCGTTGATGTCAAAAAATTGTGTTTTATATATATATTCACACTTTTCCGTGAATTTTTCCAAAATTGAAAATAAAAGCATTTTTACTGAACCAGTATAGACTCGCGTGAAATATGAGTGCGATTAATCATTTGGGGTGTATTACTTTAGTATTATCATAAAAGTAGAACATAATTAATTATGTACTAGCATTCAGTAGTATTAAACAGAAATATAAAACATTTCAGTTAGACATATATTTCAATTATTAAGGCAGACGGTAGTGACTCGAATTAATTGTCTTAAGAACAGTATATTATATAATATATATATTGTTGTAATAATTTAATTGACAACATTAATTATAGTATTCATTATTTTTGATTTCAGATTTATTAATGGTATTATCGAGTTTGATCGAAAAATTACACCACTTTCAACAGATTTGATGACCCCTAATCGTTCATGGACAAAAAAACGTTGGCAAACGGTTTTTATTTCGTTATGGGCATACTTTATTGGATTTAAATTGATATTTTTTTATTTTTGGCCCATTCAGATAAAAAACATAGTATTATTGGCAAACCATGCAATATTCACCATACCATATGTTATGGATTATGTAGTTACGATCTCTTCGTGTTTCTTTCTTCAAAACTTGTATGTCAGATTCCAGACGTTAAACGATTTTTGGAAATGTCTTCCTGCCGACTTGGTTGACGTCCCCGGCCAATGGACGCACATCGAAATAATGGATCTGATGGAAAACACGCGGCTGTTACACTCCGAACTCTGTGACCTGTTAAAAATGTTTACTCTTGGTTACGGTCCTATGCTTTTGGGTTTCTTCACATCCAGCTATATCAGTCTGCTTCTCAGTTTTTACTTTATTCTCAACAAGGAAACTTTCTTCGGCCCAACCGCAAAAATCTGGGATCTAACATTTCCGCTGATGGTCCACGTACAAACTATCACGTTTTTGATGTCTATTATCGTTTTTGTTTCATTCATAAACGAGAAGGTAGGTATCGCAAAGTGTTATTCATCTCATTTGCATAATTTTTGTTAACCACTAGGCCTTTATTTATATTCAAATATTTATGTTTTACCTATAAGTACTTGAGTATCATAATATTTTAAAACACTATTACTACTTACGTATATTTTCTAAAGTGAACCCATCGAATTACAAGATAAGTTAAAATATTATACACTCATGATAATATTATGCATGTTAAATTGTTATTTATTAATTTGTATTCGAATTTCTTAATTTTAATGAATTGTTAAGCAGGTGTACCCATATATTATTATTTATATTATTTTTTAGTAAAATACTATGACACGATATTTATATAATAATATATAGATTATATGTATAGGGTCAATGCAGTGAATTTCGTCCTATTTTAGATTCCGAGTGGAACGATGAATTTATCTATTGATTTTACAAAGATGTGTGTTTTTTTGTTATTTTTATTTTTTTTTTGTGCCTTTTAGGACAGTAAAAGTGCTTCGATTTTCTTCAACAGTATCTTCTTTGATAGGAAAGTGAATCTAGTTGGTACTTTGGTTGGTCAAAAGTAAAATTTTTCCAGTAGTTTTCAAAAGCGCCGCACAGTGGATTTAAAATCAAAAAAGCTGGCCGAAAGTCTATTTTTTATTTATTTTTTTTTTTTTAATTAAAGGGTAGAAATATTTAAGGTTTATTA
>NW_021770991.1:0-1075 GCF_005508785.2 Acyrthosiphon pisum | reverse complement strand
TTATGATTATGATGAACATTTTACTGACAAATCTAATAATTTTTTTTTTTATTTTTTTTATATAATATATATATATATATATTTTTAAATGTTGGCCAATGTTCATATTATGAAGTGTTAGAGTTAATTTAATTAATTAAGTAGGTATTATCTGTTTTGATATGCAAATAATGATTTAATAAGCACACTGCAATCAAATCATTAGCTTATTGGCTGTTGCCATTTAATATTTATACAATTTTAGTAACTTATTATTTTACCTTTGATACCTACTCAAATCCTAATTTATTATGAAGTTAATTTGATATATTAAAAATATAATTTATTATGAAATGTCAAATGTGAATTGTAATTAAAATATATTAAATTTAAGTTATTTCTAGTCACTATGTATATGGACATATGGTACCTACATCGTGGTAACATGACTAAATATTAATTTGGTGAATAAGGTCTTAAATAATTCTTGTGTTATGTGTTTTTTGAAATGTTTTCTGACCTTCTAGCCATTTTTTCAATTTATCCATTTTAAAATAATTCAAATTTCATACTTAAGAATGGAGTTAAAACCTTTGTTAAATTACCTATAATTTAAGGTACTGCAAGGTTTAATACGGTATAATACTGGTATAATACCGGTATAATACGGTATAATACAAAACAAAAATAAAATACCGTATTTTAACATCTCTACTAAAACCACAATATTACATATTTGTACAGCGTGTTACGTCATGATAATATTATCATAGTCTTGCTGTAAAAAACGTACATAATAGCTATGTATATTAGGTATGTGCACATAGTGCATACCGATGGATGGAAAATTATAGATAATTTGAGGAACAATTTCAGCAGTTTACGATAAAAAAATTACGAATAGATGACAACCACAGTAATTATAACCAGTGCCGTTTATGTCACTTGAAAAATTACTTAAACATTTAAATTAGTAAAAATTTTTAATACAAATCAAAAGAATTACACAAAAGTAATAATTTAAGAAGTATAATATTAATAATATTATCTTTTTTTAATTTAAAATTATTTAGTAAAAATAAATAATCAAAAGATA
>NW_021770990.1:0-3326 GCF_005508785.2 Acyrthosiphon pisum | reverse complement strand
AATTATAAAAGTCGAAAGTTTAGGATTTGTGATAAGGATTAGAGATATGGATTGGAGGTAAGGCTTGGCGCTTTGGCGGGAATGTTTAAAAGTTTGAGTGTCTAGCAATCCGTCACGAACATTGTAAATGGATACGATGGATAGTGGATACGATCTCCAGGATCACCTCCCGGTTGTACGCTTTCGTAGGTGGGAAGGTTTGAATTTCGAGTTTGAGCGTCTTGCCATCTGTCAAGACTGTTGTACATTTATTTCTAAGCTCTCTGTCCGATGCTTTGTTGAATGTCGAAAAGAGTAGAGGAGCTTGTTTGATTGTCTAGCTATAAGTCATCACCGTTGTATTTCAATAGCTGACTTGCGACTAAACCACATACGTAGGTAATCCTGCGGTGGATTGCTGGCCCCGCTAGTTCCGTAGGTAGGTTCGTCAACAACTTCACGGACAATTTAGTTTTAAGCTTATATCAAGTAACATACATATTATACTATAGTAAATAGTGTTATGGATGTTGATGATATTAAATATATATATTATATTATCTTTTATTAGGCAGGTATCTACTAAACAATTTAAGTTGATTTTTTGAAATTACGTGTAAATAATAGGTACGTTACCCTGGCACCCCTATGTCAGAATTATCCAAAATAAATTACATCATTAGTTAGTAACCGATTTGTAACCATTCGTAACCACAAATTCGGAATTCGTAACTTGATTTCCACCGCGGAAAATCCATTTTTCTCCCCGGGGTGCTGCGGTAACGTTACATCAGCACCCCAGTTAAAGGGAATTTACCGTATGACAACCAAAATAGTACCAATGTTTAGTAACCGATTCGTAACCATTCGTAACCACAAATTCGGAATTCGTAACTTGGTTTCCACCGCGGAAAATCCATTTTTCTCCCCGGGGTGCTGCGGTAACGTTACATCAGCACCCCAGTTAAAGGGAATTTACCGTATGACAACCAAAATAGTACCAATGTTTAGTAACCGATTCGTAACCATTCGTAACCACAAATTCGGAACTCGTAACTTGATTTCCACCGCGGAAAATCCATTTTTTTCCCGGGGGTGCTGCGCAAACGTTACATCAGCACCCCAGACAGTTGCACCGAGCTAATTTAAAAATACTCGGCAGACTGGGTAAAAAATATAAGGCACCATATACCCCTAAAAAATTTCAAGTACTAATCTACGTATATAATATTTATGTTATACACTATATAGTATATATATTGTATAGATTGAGCGTTTTTGAGTTATTAACTCAAAAAACAATTGTCAATTTACGCTCAACTTTTTTTTTTAATTACACTAGACAGTAACGTAATATAAGGAACCTTGTATTAAATCTACAGGTTTTTATAGAGCGAAAAATTTTAGCTAAGGAAAAAAAAATGCAGTTAATTACTACGCATTTATACTATTTTTTTTCGTATGTTTACACACGATTAGTAGTTGAAAGTTTTTAAAAGCGTAGGTAAAAAAAAAAAAAAAACTATGGAAAAACGATTTTTGATAGAATTAATTTAGTTATTTTTGGTTTGACAGCCATAGATACTTTAGATAGTCACCAAATGTTTATATATTACCATTTTGTAATCATAATTATCAATTTAGATTCTGAGTGGATGAGCGATGACTACAATGATGTGTGTTTTTTATTTTATTTTTTTTTTTGTGTCTGCCTTTACCGTTTGGGGCAGTACAACCGCTTCGATTTTCTTCCATAGTATCTTGTTTGATGGGAAGGTAAATTTGGTAGGTGCATTCCGGAGGTCAAAATTTAAAATTCTCAATAGTTTCCAAAAGTGCCGGAAAAACAAAATAAAAATTAAGGAAAAACGGGAATTCTACGAAAAATTGGTTTTTTATGTATCTCAAAAACAAATGACTGTATATAAATTAATTTTTCACTGAAAGTTTATAATTGTATTTCGTATAAACTATACGATTTTAAAAATATTTTGACTTGTTTACGAATATATTCAGTTTTTTATATTTATACATACGATTTGAACATTTAATACATATTATAATACACTCATAATGGTGAATACAATAATATAGTTACAATTTTTCAGTATTATTTACTTCTAGTGTACCCATGTCGTTACATCAAACCAGCTTAACTTACCAACTTCCCTATTGTTGCATTCTACATATTATATATACATATATAATATAATATCTGTAGAAGTTTTATTACTATTTTATAGGTAGGTCGTAGGTATACATTATAATATACTAAAAATAAATATTCTCTGTTCCCATCTACATATAATTATATAATTCTAAAATACTATACACACTAAAGATTAATGGTAATTGGTATTTACTAATTTATTACAATATATCTCTATATTGTGTCTCAATATGAAAAATGTACTATGTCACCAAACTCTTCGGAAACGGTTTGACCAATTTTCATGAAATTGTGTGTGTAATGTGTACCTATGTTCAGTAGGTCTAAGAGAGTGAATTAAATTATTTTTCATACCCCTAGGTCCAACCCACGGAGGTACTCAAACGGGGATTTTGATACTTACGATGGAAATTTTTGTTTTTAAATGGTTGCTATGGGTTTTAAAGCTATAATAATAATAATTGGTTGCCATTGGTTAATCGTTAGTTAAATTATTATTATTATTATTATTATTAATGACGTATTAGTATTATACCCGGTTGCACCAAATATTTACACAGAGATAAACTCGTTTAACTGAAGTTAAAATAAAATCTGTTGCATAGACCATGTTTTAAATTTTATCTGTTGTTAAAAATGTACTTTAACATCAGTTAAATTAGAGGCTCATTTACCACTGTGTAAAATTGTATGTATTGTTAAATTTCATTATCAATGTTTTGTGGTAATTATCTATTTTTATCTATTATTTTAATTATTTATAATTCTACTATATCTCCATTATAAATTATAATATATTATTTTGTTCCGTTTTCATAGCTTTTTAATATTTTTTTCGGTTCTAACTTACATTAAAAAATTATGAGTAGTTTAATAGAATTATCTTCATCAGATGAATCATCCAATGAAGAAATAATTTTAGATATAATAATTAAAATAATTTTAGTAATTATGAGACTTCCAAAACCTAGAGTTGTTCGTGAGAGGTATAATCCTTTGAAGAATTTTGACGATCATGAATTTAAATGCCGGTTTAGGTAAGTACCTACCTAATATTTATATAATTATAATATACTTATTAAAATTTTAAAATACAATTTTATTCAGATTATCTAAAGAAACATTTATGGTATTATTGCGCGTGATTGAAGATAAAATTGAGCATCAAACGTGTCGA
>NW_021770989.1:4934-6749 GCF_005508785.2 Acyrthosiphon pisum | reverse complement strand
TGGTCAGTAATTCTAAATTATGGAGAAGGGAAAAAGAATAGATTTGAATTTGTAAAATCGGTATGATATTATTTAAAAAAATAATTGTATTAAATGCCATTATTTAAAAAAATTATTTTATTTTATGTACTTTTTAGAAAAAAATATTTATAATTAGACTAATTTTATTGACCTATTATATATTATTTTATGAAATCTGCGTATAGCATTATTAAAATAAAGTTATTGTATTTTATGCATTATAAAAAATAATTATTAGTTAATAAACGTTATATTATATTCGTATATATTTTTTTTTTATTCAAATGACCTCTTTAAAGTACTATCTTGATCCAATTCGCTAAAATATGAAGTACTATATTATATTGAAATCGAAGCACTCCTTCTGGTAGAAATTTTGGATACAGGATAAAAAAAAAAAAAATAATTAACACTGTTGTAAAAAAACTAGCTTCCTTGTTCCGCTCAGAATCTAAAATACGAATAAAAACAATAAAACTGTTCAATGAAAACATTTAGTGAACATTAAAGTAGCGAGTGAACACAAAAAAAAGTTGCTTTTGTTGAATACTGATTTTGCATAAAAATTATTATTGAATTTTTTTCCTGTCTTTATACACGATAAGTAGTCGGAAGAATGATTCGATTTTCAACTTTAGAAGGTATCATTTTTAGTGAATCTAATTGATGCATTCGGAAGGTTAAAATTTAAAATTCACGGTTGTTCTCAAAAGGAACAGGAAAAACAAAAGAAAAAAAAAGGTGGACAAGTAGGTGTGGTTCTTTTGTACAGTAGGTTAAAAGTAAGTCACTGTAATGGATGGTGTTAAATTTGAATTCAATGATATGACACGGATCTGGGAAAGCAACGTTTGAATTCAAACGTAATTTTCCCGCCGCACGTGCTATTACCAACAACCAGTCCATGGTAGGCGACGCCAGTGCGCTATTCCAGAACGGCGGACGCACGCCGGACTAACGCGACTGTCAACCATAGATAAAAGATTAAATAGATTGGAAACTCGGGCATATTTCGTGTTTTGCAGTACTAGCGCTCGGTGTCATTCTCAGTAACTAATTTGAAATTGTACCGCGGTCGGCGGCATATCGACCTTACCTGATCGCTGTATTCAATTATTATGTATTTTTTTTTTTTTTATAATAATGATAAAACTAATGAAGCTCGTTTTCTATAATTATTGAAATAAAAAATGAAAAATGTGGTTCAATTGATATTTTATTAGTTAAACAATAACAAGTTTTCTATAAACTTAACATACCTAATTAATATATAAAAAAACAAAATATAATATACCATTGTCCAATACGTTTTACAACTGAATACATGTATATAAAAACATTTTATTTTAAATATAAAAAAGAACATATCACATAATATACATAAATATACAGTAGATTATGATAATACAGTAGTTAATGATAATAATATAAGATAAAATAAAAATGTATACAAAATACAAATAGTGAAAATAAAAACAATATCATAAAATAAATATAGTACCCCTTAATAATATGATATATTACAACAGTTAACAATATTATTCATCAATTTAAAAACTATTTATTATACCCTTGTTTCCTAGTTCTATGTAAAACATAGTAGTCCCTAGCTATTTTTTTTATGGGATTGTTTTCAACCCGCGTATCAACTCCACTGAGAACTCTATTTATGTTTTTACACCATGTATATTGTATATATAAAGAAATTAATAATTTTAGTTTTAAATTTGTTTTTAAATCATGATTTTACAATTAAAACTAAATCTACATTGGTATCTATTAAAAGTTCAATTT
>NW_021770989.1:0-4002 GCF_005508785.2 Acyrthosiphon pisum | reverse complement strand
TACGCACACATTATGAGGAGATGCGGTGGGTCATATATACAAACAATTTCTTCACCGTTAACTAAAAAACCATTGTATATTTTATTTTCAGTGTTATACATTAAGCTATTTCTTTTGGTTTCTTCTTTCAGACTATTGATAGCTGCTTGATTCGTACTTCCCTGATCACATACAACTGCTCTAATTTTTAAGCCTGTAGTCTGTATAGCACTGATCACTTCTTTTATACAAACTGCTAAGTCAGGCGTTTTTGTAGTGCCCTGACAATAATAGTATGCAATCGGTTGTTTGTATTTTTTTCGAATGCCTCTAATCATAAACACTAATACGTGATCAGCTATTTTGGGTGATGCTTGTAGTCCAAAACTATCAAAACCAAATATAAAATCATTTTTCTTGTCATACATTATATTAGTTCCTAAAGCCATTTCATCAAAAAGTAGAGTACAGTTTTTATCCAATTGCTCTAGTTTTTCAGCTTGATATTTTAAATTATTTATTATATGATTGTTAACTCCGGAATGAAATTTAATTTTATGTAATAAGTTGGATAGTGTTTTTTTTGATGGAAGAGCAAATAATGAAGATAAAAATTTGTAACCTTTTGGTGAGGTTTTATAAATAGAAAGAGCAGTAATTTTGTCATTTAATGTGTATCTTCTGCCTTCAATTTTTCTTTTTTGTATTTTAATTTATTGTATTTTAAAATCGTTTCCCGAATTTCCAAAATCTATAGATCATGTATTTTTACAATTAAAGGAAATGAAAAATAATTCATCGTATATGTATAAAAATCAAAATTTTGTTTATACTCCGGACACTGATGATTTTATCTGTTTAACGACTCAGGAGAATTTGAGTTTTATGGTAAATAATTGCAATGAGTATTTCGCTGATGGGACTTTTGACTATGCTCCAAAATTTTTTTTAGAAATGTACACCATTCATAGTATAAAAAATGGTTTTTATTTACCTTTGGTGTATTTTTTTTTTAAAAATAAAACTAAAAACACTTATGAGGCAATTTGGAGGTTTTTAAATAATTTATGCCTTGAATTGTGTTCATCTCCTTTAATTGTAAAAAAATTACACTTGGATTTTAAGAGAGGCGCACACGAAGCAGCTATCAATATATTTCCAGAAGTTACATTAATTGGTTGTCGTTTCCATAACGGTCAATGTTTATGGCGTAAAGTAAGTTCTTAATAAATCTAAGATAAAATTAATTTAATCTACAATATAAATAATAAACGTGTGGATTCCCAAGCCTTGCAGTTATATGTACATATAATTGATTTGTTTTTTTTTTTTATAATTGAATCGATACGGCTGATATTGGTTATGAACTATGATAAAGCTATTATTGATAAATGCTTTTATTCGATATTTGCGAGATATTAGGATTTTTCACATTAATGTTCATACTTAAAAGTTTGATAATAGGAGTTTGATAATTTAGATAAGTGGACATTCGCAATTAAGATTACCATACTTGAAAAATAATGATTTTGGGAAATGGATCAAAATGTTCTCTGGATTAATTTTTTTACCACCAAATGAAGTTGAAGACGCCTTTGTAGAATTAATTAGCATTTGTCCTGATCAGGAAAATGGAACAATATTTTCTGATTACGTTTTGCAAACATTTGTTTCATCCGACAGTATATTTCCTCCAGACTTGTGGGCTGGTGAACCATCACTAAATCCTAGGTAAGATAATAATATACTATCTGAATGAAAACATTTTTTTTCCTAACTGAAATTTACATTTTCACTTATAATTTAAGAACTACAAATGGTCCGGAAAGTTTTCACCGTACTTTTAACGGACAGTTTTATGCGTGTCATCCTGCAGTTCCAGCAGTCATTTCTGTTTTAATTCAAACGCAAGCCGAAACGTCCACAAAATTGTATTCGATCGTCCAAAAAAGTTCTATCAATAAAATGGCAAAAAAAGATAAGCTACTCAAAAATAAAACTATTAGTTTATATAACAATTATAAAAATAATAAGACCCCTGACGAATTAATTATTTATATTTAAGTGAACTTAGCCAGCTTTAAAAACCTAAGAAATTGTAAAAATAATATTATAATCCTGTTTTATTTTTTGACTGTTGATGGTATACATTAATTAACATATTAGGGTATTTTATTTTTATATGTATGTATTTTTTTTGTATGTTCGTGTAATTTATTATTATATTTATTAAATTATTATTAAAAACTCTTAGCTCAAGCAAAATTAAATTACTTTCAATTTGGCAACGTCGTATGAAGTTTTACGAGCAATCGTACATATATCTTACCCAAAATGTATGTTCTATTGTCCCATTAAAACATGCGCAATCGTATTATGAAAAAGGTAAAATGCGCGCAATCGTATTTTACCGAAAAAGGTAACCGTGGGCCCAGTTTACATGGGTAGAACCCGATTGCGTACGATTAACCATTTTGAGAACACGATTGCGTATGTTTGCTGTATAACAATGGAAACCTGTAAAACAACACGATTGCGTATGCAACGTTGCCAAATTTATAAATATACAAAAATATAAGTACATATATTTGCAATATAACAATAAGTCCAAAAATATATAAGAAAAAATCTAAACCTTATTTTAAATAAGTTACAGTATGAACTATGAACTATGTATGAGAATCGTCATTATTAATTTTCAATCATTAGCTATACAAATTGAACACTTTATAATTTTTAACTACGTCCTCAGTGGCGTAGCGTAGGTTATAAGAAAGTGTAAGCAGAAAAACTAATGTTTTGGAAATTTACAACTACAAATGTACACAGCCACCGATTATCACCTTATCGGTAATACAAATAATAATAAACCGGTTGGTACTGTGGTGTATGCAAAATCATAAGTTCTTACAAATTGTATATAAATACGAGCCCCCTCTACGACATTGTACGTAAGCCGTGTCTATTAGCTCACGTAAGCAGTTTCAGAACATGCTACACGACGGCACAGCGTGTCAATACTAAGTGTTAATAAAATAAAAATAGATTTTCCAGTTTTTCCACCATCATACGCGTATGCGTATGCAACTGCCGACGACGATGACCAAAATATGGCTGTGTTCATTAAAATTGTTATCTTATATTCTAAACATATTATTATTTATTATTTTTATTATTATAGAAACTTAAAAAAAAATAGTCTAAGATTTAATTTGAATTGTAATTTGTTATTATAATAATATTAATATTAACTTATATTTCCCTTTTTTCAAGTGTAAGCAGTGCTTACAATGCTTACATGTACGCTACGCCCCTAAATCATAGCACCTTCCTAAATCTATATTACTCGTCTGATCTATATTACTTTAGAACCGGACTATCTACCAGTAACAATTATAAATCCAACACACCACCCGGATTTTTACACTTACCGAAAATACCAGCAAAAACTACATAGGTACTGCAATTATAACATAATAAATAATAATTAATACAATTACTAATCACTAATTAATGCATATAAAATCATTTAAATATCGTCATTAAAATAATTTATAAACTAAAAACGATCGTAACAATATTACCAAATCATTCAAATTTTTCATTTTTATTAGTATAGCACAGGTCAACTAATAAAATGTACAGCGAACAGCGGTTATAACTTATAAGTAGTGTGAACTTTTATTTCACAAATCACGATAGTCATTTGATATTTCTAGTTTCGTCTATTTATGACTTTCGGCGTGACAACGTTGCACAAACATAACGTACGTAAACGTGTAATGAAAAAGGTTGAAAAAGGTACCACCGATAAGCAGCGTACGCAATCATATTCTACCCGTTTACATTTTCCCCAGCTTGGAGGATCGTGTTATCACAACTATTATACGTTTGTATCATAGATAATACATTATCTGTGGTTTATATTTACACTAGCCCTCCGGTCTAGCCGGGGGAGACCCCCGGACCCACCCCCCCATATTAGTTATAAGTGGGTATCGATTTTGGAGACAATGTCGTTGG
>NW_021770988.1:4304-4452 GCF_005508785.2 Acyrthosiphon pisum | reverse complement strand
GTAAACAGTGTAGATATACATAAAATGCTTTTGTGAACCTGCAATTTCACTATGGGCTCTGGCCTAGGGGGGCTCCCCCCTCTTACACCACTGTGCGCTGGTAGTAGTGTAGTTGGTACTATAAAAAAAATAGTACAATTATACAGCA
>NW_021770988.1:3360-4204 GCF_005508785.2 Acyrthosiphon pisum | reverse complement strand
GATCAAGTTCCTCGCCTTATTTTTTATATGTTGGAGAAAAAAAATTACCTAATATATTCAATTTTAATTTAAATGTGTATTTTATTAATTTATATATTAAATTATAATACATAAAATAGAACTTAGGTGGGTATATTTAAAAAAATTATCGAACTTTAAAAGCTTATAAAAAAAATGTACCTATATGTATTTTTAATATTTTACAACTAATATTGTAATAATATATCAGAATTCTTCTATTAAATTTTCACACTTTTTGAATGGGAAATTGAATATAGAATAGGTAGCTTTGAAAGGTTGAAATTAAAAATACAAAGCGTCGGTAAAAACAAAAACAAATTAAGGAAAAACAGGAATTGTTAGGCAAAACCAGTTTTTCAGAAAATCGATTTACATATACCTATTTGGGTTTATATTAACATTTTTCTTTACACCGTTAAATTTATAAATATTTTGTCTCTTTTTAAACTATTTATAGGCATAACAAAATTTCTATTTTATTAGTTTTTTTTTTAAATTATTGCCGATAAAAATTTTTCGCTCTGTTAAAATACTGAAAACTTAATACAAGGTGCTTCATAAGTTATTGTTAAAGGGAATTCAAAAAAAAAGTTAAGCGTAAGTTCACAATAATTTTATTATAATATCTTAAATTAGAATCACGAACATTTTAAATACTTTGAGTTAAAAATGCATAATAATGTTTAAACATACATTTAAGACTTAAAAAGGGAGTACATTTGTATTAATTAACATTGAATATACTAAAACACATAACACTTTGACACACTGACACGTATATAGTTATTATGTCTAGCTATATTATTTTGAAATACCGTTTTAA
>NW_021770988.1:0-3310 GCF_005508785.2 Acyrthosiphon pisum | reverse complement strand
GACTTAACGTAAATATTAGTTAAGAAACATATTTATTCTCTACGTCTGTATTAGAGATTAAAAAAAAATCGGTATATTTTTACTTTACGGGACACCCTTTTTTTTTGTGTTTTTTTTTTTTTGAAACTTATGTAGTTAAGTACGCTGAAAACGATGGTGAAGTCAGAATTTGGGGCTAGGACTTAGTTTCGAAGTTATAACACTTCAAAGTTAGTATATAATACGTTTAATAACTCATAAATGTCCCGTCGCCAGACAGGCCGTCGTGGCCCAGTGGTTGTATGATGACTGCCATATAAGGTGAACGGAGCTCGAACTCGGGTCTAGGTACATAGTATTTTGCAGTATTTACATTGTATCAGTAGTACACAATAATATTAATAATTGTTATTTTTTCATTAATTTGTGGTTGTTAGCACGATTTAAGATATACAGGTTGCGTATTGAACTCCCATAATTTGACCGGTGAACTGTCTATCTGAAACAGCTGGTCCCTCTACTACTAGCGCACCGAGTGGACAAGTTTTTAGTTTCTATTCCGTAATATTTTATAGCAGATAACTTTGGCTAGTGGTTGCTGGTTACTGTTTATGTCTTCTATTAATGAAATACGAGCCCACAATACAATAATAAATTAACGGGATCCGTACTATTTTATTAGAGAGCACAATTTTCAAATACAAATTACAATATTATAATTCGATATAAAACTTGTGTAATAAGTTAAATGTAATATCATAAAATGTTTTTATGTTTTTCAGAAACTATTTTGATAAGCTTACCTTTGCTCAGAACTAGTTGCTTTTCTATGGATCTTAACAAATTTTCACTGAATAATGTCAACTTATGAAAACATACAACATTTTCAGCAGTACCATATAACTCTTATTAATGTCAACAAACCATTTCAATGGTACATTAATTAAATTTATTGATTTGCAAATAGAAATAAATAATGGATTTGCCTCAAATAAAGTGGAAGATACCTGTTTAAATATAGTCTTATGTTAAGTTTATTTCTATTTTAAATTTTAAAATCAATATTTAATTTTACATTCACTGAAGTTATGTAAATTGAAACTGAATTTGATGAAATATGTTTTTAAAATGAAATAATAATATTATAATATAATATTATATAGAATATATAAATACAAATTCACCTTTCTCTTTTTAGGCGGATAAATATCTAAGACTGCATTTTGTAAAACATCATTAATAGTTTCATTTACCACTGTAAGTTTAGGAATAGCACCAGGTCTAAGTTTTGGTATTTTCAAACATATCTAAACAAATTTCAGAAACAATCATAAACTTATTTGTTTATGTACCAATAATTGCATAGCTTTTTAAGAATCAAAATTTTGTTTTTTCTAAATATTTTTTCTATTATCTAAAATTTATGTTATAATTTTTGAAGATTATTGTAATAGTACAGTAGGTACCGTATACTTGCTGAATCCTTTCCCAGATTCCCATGTTTTTATAACGTCATTTACATCAAAATGTTTCTCACAAACTTTCGAAGTTGGTTTTAATTTTAAATTCAAAGATTTTTCCCATAAACTTCTTAGCTCGTTGTTTTTTGGAACATTAAATTTGCTTTTACTTATCTCGTTACAATACGGAACACAACACATCTTAACCATTTTGTAAGAAGCTATTTTAAAAAGCTGGACTTTTAAATAACTAAATTAATAATGAATATACATTATGAATGTACCATATGATATTATGTAGAATATAATCAGGATTTAAGATATCTCATAATTCATATCGCCATGAATTAAATCAGTATAATATACCTATATAATAATGAAATATTATATTTTAATTTTTATTCATGTTAGCATATCATGAAAGAAATGCAAAAAAACGCGGTAAATTTTACCCGGGGTTTAGTACGCGAAACTGATTAAGATAATGAATAATGATATTAATATATTTAAACCACAACGAGCGCTAGTGATCGGGGGCCTCAGCTGTTTCAAAATGACGGTTCACCAGTCATCATAAAGCACTATTCGTTATAGGCCGATGTTTAACCTGTATATCTTAAATCGTGGTTGTTAGTGCTGTATGGTTGTTATTATGTTGATAGCACTGTGTTATTGTTATCGCCACATTATTATTATTTATTACCATTGATATTAAACTAATGGATGCAGCATAACACAAAAATCTGTAAGCTAACATAATTCATACTATTATTAACCGCTAGATCTCAAATCATCAATTATCTGTACATATTATGTTTTCTCTCTCTTACAAGAGTTTTACTTTCCTTGTCACACAGAAGATGTGTGCGAGTGAGAACCATCGTTTCTCTCTCCGTTATGTTGGCCTAAACAGTGTATGTAGAATGTATAAAGGAATGCCGTATCCCGTCCATGTTTAAGTTTTCTGTCCGTTTGGACTGAAATGCCAATAAAGTTAAGTTGGAAAGCCGGTTATGTGACATTGATTGCCTTTGAGGATTGTCAACTCTGTTTAAGCTGGAAAATGTCGATTCACAAACTGCTGAGCTACATCCAAATACTTCAACTGCTGCTATCATTTCATATGTAGCTTTAAATGCTTTACGTTGTTGATAAAGCTCTATTAAGATGTTCTTATTAGATATATTATTTTCTTTTAAATAATTTTTTACACAAATTATTTCTTCTTTTGAAGGAATATTAATTTTAAGATCATTAAATATTTTAAAATCATCGTAATTCAATTCATATATGTTAGAAACAGCTTTAATAAGTTCATCATTTTTTTCAAAATGAGTTTCCATCTCAGATTTAATTATGAAATATTAATATCGTCGTTGACATAATTTTTATAAGTACCAGATGATTCACTTAAAATATATTCATTCAATTTTATAGTAGTCTTTCTCTTGCGTTTTGGAGATTCAGTTTGGGTTTCAGATAATAAATGTTCACAGTCTTTTAAAATTGCATTGAACACTTCTTCATTTCTTGATTGTTTTAAATTATTAATCACGTTATGAATAATTGGAATTGCTAGGGTTAAACCAGTTTCTCTTGATTGCAAAATTCAAGTGTGACATCACCTGCAATTAATTTCAACAATTTATTCTCGGTAAAAATAAAATCGAAAGAAATCATGAGTATAATACAACATTTTAAAGACAATGTAGCCTGTGGTTTTGATAAAATTAGTGTACAAATTTAAAAAAACATAGCTCCTTATATAATAAATCCTTTAACGCATATTTTTAATTTAAGTCTGAAAGTTTGTGTTTTTCCTGATAAACTAAAAATAGCGATAATCAAACCTTTACATAAAGGTGGTGATA
>NW_021770987.1:0-966 GCF_005508785.2 Acyrthosiphon pisum | reverse complement strand
CGGTTGTCATTTGCGCATCACTATTGTTATTTGTGACCTTTTTTGTAAGACAGTTGCGCATCATTCGATTTTTGGGTTATACATCGTTTGCGCATCGATCGTTTAAAAGGTCGTACATTATTTGCGCAACAATATTATTTAACAATAGAACTGAAAAAAGGTGTATACCCAAAAGCGTTTAGCTTTTTTTAAATTATATGTACCTATATTTGTATTATAATTATAACTATGACTGTAATATTCCTAATTGAACTGAACAAAATTTTTACTCAAACTACGTATATTTTATATGTTTTATGTATATTTTTTACTATAACTATGGCCATATAATGTACCTAATTCAACTGAATATTAAATTTTTAACTACAAAATAATTTGCAAATTGTTGAGCTTTTTATAAATTTGGTCAACATTTGAACTTTAAATGCTTATTTAACAAAAACTTATGCCTATGTATATTAAATTATTTAATATCTATATAATATTATATGTGTGTACAGTTATTTTTATACCCTTCTATTGTTTAGAATTTTGATGCGCATATGATGTACGATAATATGGTGCAGGTAAACAGACAATGCGCAAACGATAATCTGCCGCCGATGCGCAAACGATGTACGATATTTTGGCACAGGTAAACAAATGATGCGCAAATGATATACGGCCTAGAAAAATACCATCTACTAGCAAAAATGCATAGCCCTAACGAAGGTTATTTGGACGTTTATTAAAATGCATTTTATATCAGTCTTAGTATAAATAATTGAAGATGTTAAGATATGATATACAAGTTGTCAACTTTAGTCTTCAAATGAGGTATATAAAGGGTCTAAATTAAAAAATGCTTTATGACATAAATGGGCTCGATGAGTAAATTCTGATATTACAGTTCATTATTTATCGTATAAGTATTTTTATACTAGTTTTTAAATTATTTTAGTGCGTCGGACACTACCATCCGATTTA
>NW_021770986.1:9023-9237 GCF_005508785.2 Acyrthosiphon pisum | reverse complement strand
TGATATCAACATAAACTGCTTTTTCTGTAATTTTTCCGCACAAGCATTTATATTTCGCATCTACAGATACTTTCTCTACCATTTTATTACTTGTTTTCTTTCTATTAACTTTATTATTTGTCAATAAATTATCTCCCGGATTTGATAGATGAAGTCTTTTCGAGTTAGGAGAGACTCCTGCTCGAGTTCGACTTCTTGTTACTCTATGTGCAAG
>NW_021770986.1:6774-8923 GCF_005508785.2 Acyrthosiphon pisum | reverse complement strand
TTTTTTTTTATCTCCAAAAGAACTTTTAGGAGTGGTATTTTTAGTGTTTTCATCGGATTCGCCATCACTGATCAGATCAATAACCGTTGAATTTGTACTTTGATCCATTTTGAAAAGCTGAAAATGGAGTCTTGGATAAGTATTCGTCTCTTCGAATATCTGATAAATCAGATTTATTGATTTGATTAAAAGACCCAAAGGCTGTTATATTATCTACTTGTACTCTATTTAATAATGTTGGCTGCGAGTTCTCCTATAAAAATATTCACAATATGTTAATTTTGATCTATATTGAATTAAATAAGAAAATTAAGGCAATTGAAAGTGGTTTAATATTTCATGTATTTCTTCCATATTTTTGGAAGAAATATTAACAATTTAAAAAAATTATTTAATTTGTATAGTAATAACAAATAATAATTATTATATAATATGTTCCAAAAGGTAACAATACAAATATTATTAATACTTATTATAACTTATAAAATGTGTATCACCAATTTAACTTTAGCCAAAATTAATTTAATAATTTAATAATTATAACAAATAACTAATTAAGTTTTAAAGTTAAATTGACTTATTCAGTATAGTAGGTAAGTACCTAACTGGATAATAGTATATTTCAAGTTTTAGATTCTGAGTGAAACGACAAATGTATTGATTTTACAATGATGTGTGTTTTTTTTTTTATTATTATTATTTTTTTTTTTGTGTGTGTGTGTACACGGATAAGAAGATGAAATAATGCTTCATTTTTTAACATCAATATATTGTTTGATGGGAAAGTGAATATTGTTGCTGCGTTGGGGAGGTCCCAATAGTTTTCAAAAGCGACGGGAAAAACAATATAAAAATTGAGGAAAAACGGGAATTTTTATGCTAAATCGGTTTTCCACAAAATCGATTTTGGTTTTTGGTGTAACTCTAAAACAAATGAACGTATATACATTGAAATTTTACTGGTCGTTTATATTTTCATTTTCTATACACCATAAGATTTGGAAAATATTTTGACTCTTTTTGAGCTGTTTACGGACATTTTCCGTTTCCAATTTTATTATAGTCTTTTTTCTATGAATGGCAATTAAACTTTATTTGTTGGGTAAAAAATCTTGAAAATTTAATACAAGGTTCCTTCTATATTATTACAATGACATTTGAAAAATATTAAAAATTCTTAGTCAGAGTTTTTATTTATAAGCATTTAAAGTTCAAATCTTGATAAAATACGGAAAAATCACGAAAATTAGTAAGTTATTTTGAGTAGAGAATTTATAAAACTTTTTTTTTAAATCTAAGATTTGAAAATATCATACAAAATTCCACATAAGTTTGTCTACCATTATCAGAAAGAGAATGTCTATAAGAAAGTCAAATTACATTTTTATGAGTGTTTGAAATTCAAATTTTTACAACATTGGATATCTACTCGATTTTTCCCATAACACATATGTACAGATTAGGTCCTATATATTATAATATATCATATATGAATATATCCACCGATTTACAGGTAGTCTATTTTAGGGTTGGATTATAACATGTAAATTCCAACGATACATTTTTTTTACCTGAAACAAAAATGTAAATTCCACCGATACGTATTTTTTTACCTGAAAACATGTAAACTCCACCGATGGTAAAATCCACAGATTAAAACTATTTTTAGTATAGCTATAGCTATCAACTGTCGACTGACTAGCTTTGTTTGAATAATAATAAATATTACAAACAAACAATTTTAAAGTCCGGTGAAGAAAAGTGGCGGTGTGAAAATAAAAAGTGTTCCTTGGTTTTAAAAACAATTAATTCTGGAGAAAATCGATTAATTACATTTCAATGAACAGAACATACTCATGATGCGTCGACCGAAAATAACCTTCAACGACAAGTGCTTAGTACTGAAGCAAAATGAAAGGCAATAGAAAATAATTGTGAAACACCAAGGAAAATTATAAAATACGCATTAGACGAAAATTCATTGGATGGAAATAACAGTACAATACAGGTGAGAGATGTAAACTATGCTAAAAGAAATTTATATAATGCTAGGAAAAAGACATACCAAAAATACCTAAAAATTCATTTGACGTTTATAATTTTTTAAATGAAACCCTATGTATGACGAGTAGAATGAAAATTTTCTTCA
>NW_021770986.1:2823-6724 GCF_005508785.2 Acyrthosiphon pisum | reverse complement strand
TACTATATACTAAATAGCCAATAACACATGGTAAACATATATAGATATAACACCGAGATATAAACAGTATAGTAGGTACTTACAGCTGTATAAACCATAGTATAAGGAATAATAGTATTCCATAGACTATGCTACTACGGTCAATTATATACGATCATAAACGACAAAAACATTGTATGATCTTAAAAGATGTTGATGAATGCTGATGGCGACCATTTTACGATATAATTTACAAACAATAGTTATAAATTAAAATAATAGCCGTGGATAAAGTACGTATTATATTGTACTGTGAAAAAGGGCGATTGTAAACTCCACCGATTTACAGGTAGTCTATTTTAGGGTTGGATTTATAACATGTAAATTCCACCGATACATTTTTTTTACCTGAAACAAAAATGTAAATTCCACCGATACGTATTTTTTTACCTGAAAACACGTAAACTCCACCGATGGTAAAATCCACAGATTAAAACTATTTTTAGTATAGCTATAGCTATCAACTGTCGACTGACTAGCTTTGTTTGAATAATTTTAAATATTACAAACAAACAATTTTAAAGTCCGGTGAAGAAAAGTGGCGGTGTGAAAATAAAAAGTGTTCCTCGGTTTTAAAAACAATTAATTCTGGAGAAAATCGATTAATTACATTTCAACGAACAGAACATACTCATGATGCGTCGACCGAAAATAACCTTCAACGACAAGTGCTTAGTACTGGAGCAAAACGAAAGGCAATAGAAAATAATTGTGAAACACCAAGGAAAATTATAAAATACGCATTAGACGAAAATTCATTGGATGGAAATAACAGTACAATACAGGTGAGAGATGTAAACTATGCTAAAAGAAATTTATATAATGCTAGGAAAAAGACAATACCAAAAATACCTAAAAATTCATTTGACGTTTATAATTTTTTAAATGAAACCCTATGTATGACGAGTAGAAATGAAAATTTTCTTCAATATAATAGTAGAGAAAATGGTATTATTATATTCTGTTGTAAAATAAACTTTGGGGCTATGTGTAAAACAGAAATTGTTTACATGGATGGAACATTTACATATTGCGTAGAGCATATTTTGCAGTTATTTACTATACATGGATACCTAAATGGCCATTACGTTCCTCTGTGTTTTTGTGTATTAAAAGATAAACACGTGTCCACTTATTCTGAATGCTTTAAAAGCATTAAAGAAATATGTTCATCTTATGGTTTTGTTTTTGAACCAAAAGAAATCATTATTGATTTTGAAAAAGCAATACACAACGCATGCGATTTAATTTGGCCAAATGCGAAATTGATGGGTTGTAGGTTTCATGTTACACAAAGTTGGTGGAGAGATTTGGTTTAACTGAAGATTATAAAAAAAAACCGAAGTAAGTGATTGGCTTAGAATTTGTTTTGGATTAGTATTTTTAGACTCTGAAGATGTTTCTAATTTTTTTGCAATAGAATTAATGTCTATAAAGCCCGAAAACTCAAAATTAACACAATTCGCAGATTATATTTTAGACACCTACATTACAGAAGAAGCATTATTTCCACCAAATATTTGGGCTCAATGTAGAGCTGAATTGAATTTAACTACGAATGCATGCGAGTCTTTTCACTCACATTTAGCTCAGTCCTTTGCTAACACACATCCAAATATACATTACTTTACAAAAGCTCTATTAGATATTCAATCATTCACTTACATTAAATTAAACAGTATTAATGAACCTAATAACCATAGAAATTCACAATCAAAGACACGCCAAAAATATTTAAACACCATCATTTCTTCATTTAAGGCAAACAATATTACCATTATGCAATTCGTCAAAGCTGCATCTAAACATTATCAAACCAAATTTTAAAACCAAAAAATTTTTTTTAAAACCTACATTTTTTTAAAGTAATTATTTTTTATTCATTTATTTTAATTAACTTTATTTCAACTACGAACTAGTGATCACTGTTAATTATTATATCATTTATTTTAATATTGCGTAAAAAAGTTATAAGTATCTAAATATAATATATATAAATAATAAATCTGTACATAAATTATGTAGGAACGTATTACCTACGTAATGTTAATAATTATAGATTTTTCTATTATTTTCTATTTGATTTTTATATGATTTTTTTTTCAAATGATTGTTAATTATTATTAATAATTATATATTTTCCAATTTTATATTATTGATATTTGGGTTTTTTTTAAAAATTATTGTTAATTATTATTATAATATATATTTTTTTATTTTTTTATTTGATTATTATATGATTTTTTTTTTTAATAATTGTATTTAAATACAATAAATATATTATAATAAATCTGCAATCTTACATACCGGTGGAGTTTACATTTTTTTTCAGGAAAAAAAATATACCGGTGGAGTTTACATTTTTTTTCAGGTAAAGAAAACGTACCGGTGGAGTTTACATGAAAAAAGGTCTAAAAAGGTCGCAATCGGTGGAGTTTACATGCGCACTATTCGGGCCGCCGAATATCAATCTATTGGACTCTGATAAGATTAATATTAAACGATTACACTTTTTAATAATTAACAATATATTTCTGTAATAAATATCATCGTATCGTGTTTAGTTCGAAATGTTTGGCTTAGCGCGGACTATGGTCATTAAAAATACTAATACAATTTACAACTAGCTATATAATTGTATATTATTATTAATTGTAAAGCAGCTCCAAGTCACTCATTAAGAATAATACCTGATTCCCTGCGAGACGGCTACGTAAAACCCATACGAGGATTTGAACAAATTATTTTCCGATTATAAATCATTTATTTTACAACTAGTTGTAAATTATAATAAATGTTTTGATAAGTATATCAGCTAATGTCTAATGTTTAAAATTTAAATGTTATCCGATAATTTATTGATAACAGATATAATAATATATAATATTAAAATATAATTGAACAAAATGTATTTTTTAACTGTATATTATAATAATATATACTTATTTAAGAAAGTCAAAAAATGCAAATCACATATTTAACGCATTATAGATACCTACTTATAGAAGATTTATTTTTTAATACCAGTTATCACATACCTTCTTATTGAACTCTTTTTGATAACTTGATAATAACCCAATGTACTCAAAAGTTTTACTAATTAGTTTAAATATAACATACTCATGTGCTCTTAAATCAATAGTTATAGGATGTGAGTCAGGAGAAGATATAATCAGAAATATAACTTAAGTTATCTTTGAATAACGTAGAGTATAATATCATCAAATAGATAAGCTATAAAGAGAAGAGCTAAAGTATTTTGAAATATCGATTATATACCCAGCCATGAATATGTATTAAGTATTTAAGTATTATTTAAACTAATTACTATTTTTTATTAATATAAGTATGGTCTACTATCAAAAATAGTTCGATAAACAGAAGTTATTAAAAATACATAACAAAATTATTTCAAAATATTGTATTTAAAAATTTGTCACATTTAGATTATTTACTTAACAAAGTGCTATATACTTATATAGGAGCGGTTGCCTGTCGGTGGTCTGCAGAACATTATTTGAAATTTTATTTTATTAACATTCCAGCGGGAATTTGTTATGTAAATTTAGAAAAAATATTATATTATGTAGCTATGTGTAACTTTTTTAACTTGGAACTGCTATATAAATAATACAGAAATATATAGTAAATTGCAATAATTACATGTACCAACCTACCTTATATATTATATTTAAATTTCACATAAATGCAAACATTTTGATACCAAACTATACGTGATACGATCCTTTATTTTAAGTTAAAAACTAAAAAGTGTAATTGTTTAATATTAGTTTTACAGACTTTCAATATGTTGACCTTTGGTGGGGCCGTGGGGGAGAGGTATTCCAAACAGCTCGTTTTT
>NW_021770986.1:1236-2723 GCF_005508785.2 Acyrthosiphon pisum | reverse complement strand
CATATCATCACGAACATACTAAGTCAGTGTAACCATTATTATATTGTTATCTACCTATCAGTATTTATATGTAATTAATACACACACGTCCCACTTTCTCATATACATGACATGTTATATACACGCTCACGGGTGTATATATTCCAATTATTAAATATTTTGTGGCAACATTACAACAATTAATAAGTTCCTAGTATACAATATCATATTTCTTCAAAATTATGAAAAGGCATGTTTTTTCATTAGTGATCAGACAATACGGTTTGTTTTTAAAATCATACAGTGACAAATGCCATTACCTACCACCTCAAATCCACTCCCAAATACAACAATGGATGACGATACAAATCAGAAAAACCTGTCGCGGAATAATTTTTTTGGTGGTCGTCCTATAACTATTATTATTATAGGGTTGTACAATAACCTCCATAGATGGCTTATAAATTTAGCGGGGAACACGAACAAGGTCCAAGCAGAGCCACCCGAGGCCCATAAGGGCCAAGGGGAGGGGGGGGGGGGGTAAAACTCAAATTTTGAAGACATATTGAGAAAAATCGTTGAGCCTAAAAAGGAGAGGATAACGCAGCGACGGCTTCATTGGAGGATTCACTAACACTAACAACTTCACAATAACATTTACCTATGTTGGTTAGGTAAATAACTTATGAACTAAACAATTATTATAATAATAATGATAATATTAATAATTAATATTATGAAAAACTAAAATATATAAATATATAAGATATCACTAACGTCTCACTTACAGGGAAACGGTTGACTTCGGCTTGGATTTTTTTGAGTTGGAATTAGAGCTGCGCTAACGTCGTCAGTTCGGAACAAACAAACTGGTCGCCCGCTATTGAAGAGGGCTACCACACGCTCGGCATTACAGCCTACAGGTAGCGCTGTGCTGTGGTAAGCAATTGTACTCAGTCATTTCAATGATATGTTTTACACGTTAAAGCTACAATATATTATATATATACACATTATTAACAAAACCACCATATATTTTTAAAATATATATTATACTTAAAAAAAAAATAGGGACACTGTTGTACATACACGTAATACGATATATCATCCTATATCAGTTTTAGATTCTGAGTGGAACGATGAATGTATTGATTTTACAATGATGTGTGTTTTTTTTATTTTTTTATTTTGTTTTTTTTATCATTTTAGATTCTGAGTGAAACGATGAATGTATTGATTTTACAATGATGTGTGTTTTTTTTTTTATTTTTTTATTTATTTTTTTATTTTTGTGTCTGTGTACACGATAAGTAGTCGAAATAATGCTTCGATTTTCGACTTCAGTATCTCGTTCGATGGGAAAGTGAATATCGTTGGTGCATTGGGGAGGTCAAAATTTCCCAGTGGTTTTCAAAAGCGCCGGGAAAAACAAAATTAAAATTAAGGAAAAACGGGAATTTTTACGCGAAATCGATTTTTCACAAAATTGAATTTGGTATTTGGGTGTA
>NW_021770986.1:0-776 GCF_005508785.2 Acyrthosiphon pisum | reverse complement strand
GAAAATTACTTTGTAGTTAAAAATTTATAAAATGTTCAATTTTTGTATCTAAGAATTGAAAATTTAAAACAAGATTCCACGTAAGTAATTAATTCTGTTACCAAAAAATCTAAAAAATAAATTTACGCAGTTTATTTTTATAGTCATTTTAAGTACAAATTTGGACGAAATTACATATTAAAAACCTAGGATAACTATTTTAGTTATTTTGTTGTGATTGTATAATATTATTCGTGGGTACTTGAATCTTCTAAAGTATACTATTATATATCTATGATAGTACCACGGTTTTTTGTGGAATGCAGACGCAGATGTTTATGTCTCCATTGTAACGCTTCTGTGTACTTGTATTTCAGTATTTGTATACTTAAATATTTCATTTGACTGACTTGGGTATACCCCCAGGGTTCTCGCCGTTACCGGTCGAACAATGTTGTAAATTATGTCAAAGGTCTAAGGTCTTGTTCCCGGAATACTATGAAACTGAAAAAAACCTGAGAAAATGGTGTATAATATAAGTAAGAAGTATATGACAATATTATATTAGGTATATATAATCTTAAACATAAAAAAACTCACCCCCAACAATATATTATTCTGAGTAAGATGGTAACTGGATTAATCATATAGAATACCTAATTTTCCAACATAAGAAATAACAATTTATTGTCTACCCTTGTCATACCCAATCACCGCCGCCTGTGTCTGTAATGACGCCGACCGTATGACGTAGTAGGTAGTTCTACCTTCATTATTTTACAGTCCTAGAAAAACGC
>NW_021770985.1:3336-4241 GCF_005508785.2 Acyrthosiphon pisum | reverse complement strand
TATTCAAGTTTAACATAACCGTTCCATATAATCCAACCCATGTATAAAATGTATCAAATTTATTATTTATTAAATATTTTATTTCATATAATACTCTCATAATTAAACCTATATATCAAATAATATACAGTCATATCATTATAAAATTTAATAGCCAGTCTTTATAAATAATGTATTATTTAGAATCTGCAGGAGTATTTTAACCTAACCAAATGTGACTCACCTAAAAACAGTAATATAATATCAAGTACCTACTATATAGTATAATATTTAATATTTAGTATTTAGTAATATTTAATATCGAGCCCATGTCTCTAATGTAGATAGTATTAAATACCTATTAGATCAATTAAATAGTCTTATTTATTAATTTGATTTGATAAAATCCTGACCAAATTTGAATCCCTCAACCAACTGTAATATATTATTATGTAGGTACTACTATATTAAGTAGGTTAGTTATATTACTATTGTCTATTCGAGTATAAAAGAACCTTCCAATATAATCCACCAGCCCATGTAAAATAATAAATAGTTAATTTCATATAATACCCAAACCTACCTATATATTGAGTTATATCAAATTGTATATAGTCATATCATTATACAACTTAATTGCCAGTCTTTAGAATATGTAGCAGTATTTTAACCTAACCAAATGTGACTCACCTAAAAACAGTAATATAATATTCTCCATAAAATTTTTATTTACCAAATTTGAATCCCTCAACCAACTGTAATATAGTATTTAGGTACTACTATATTCAGTAGTTAGATATATTACTATTGTCTATTCAAGTGTAAAAGAACCATCTCATATAATCCAACCCATGTAAAATAATAAAATGTATCAATTATTATTTATTAAATATTTTATTTCATACATACTCTCATAATTAAACCTA
>NW_021770985.1:0-970 GCF_005508785.2 Acyrthosiphon pisum | reverse complement strand
TTCGTGATAAGGGAGGTAGATATTTGATAAGGATAGTGGATTTATGATAAGAATGGTAGATTCGTGATAAGGGAGATTGATATGTGATAAGAAAAGTAGATTAGTGATAAAGATAGTGGATTAGCTAACCCGGTGAATTAGTTAACCGGATGGCTGTCAATGTTTTTTACTGCCATTGAAAACACCAAATCACCAAAATTTAAATATTGCAGAAGGTCTAACTAATCATTTAGCCGCCGCGATATTTTTAGGTGTCTAGCAGGTCACTCACCTCTATTAACCGAGTAGGCATTCCGGACAGCGTTCCTTACTGTCACCGAAAACGCAAATTAAGTCATAAATTACGTGTAAAAAAAATTCAAAACATTTCGGGAGTCCATGCAAATAATATAGCCACCGTATGTTATCCGAGTTATCCTCAATTATTTGAGACGAACAGGTCACGGCAACAGGTATGCAATCCGACTGCGTCGAATCGCGGACGACGTTCATTACTGTCACCAAAAAATCAAAATTAAGTCTTAAGTTATGTGAATCAAATCATATAGCCACCCTATTTTTTAGGTGTCTAGCAGGTCAGTCAATTCAGTTATCCGAGTAGGCAATCCGACTTCGTCGGATAGCAGACAATGTTTGACGACGACTGGGTCACGTAATCAGGTATGCAATCCGACTGCATCGAATCGCGGACAGCGTTCCTTACTGTCACCGAAAACGCAAATTAAGCCATAAATTACGTGTATAAAAAATTTTAAACATTTCGGGAGTCCATGAAAATTATATAGACACCTTATTTTTTTGGGTGTCTAGCAGGTCTGTCTCCTCACTTATCCGAGTAGGCAATCCGACTGCGTCGGATAGCAGACAATGTTTGACAACGACTGAGTCACGTAACCAGGTATGCGACCCGACTGCGTCGAATCGCGGACAACGTTCCTTAGTGTCACAGAAAACGCAAAATTAAGTCATA
>NW_021770984.1:421-613 GCF_005508785.2 Acyrthosiphon pisum | reverse complement strand
ATAACTAATTTAAAAGTCTTCATAAATCATGTCCATTGTTGATAGTTGAAGAATTTTAATAACAGCCACTGAAGCTTTGCATACTCTTTTTTCAAACAAGTTTGTGAATGGGAACGGGCTTGACGACCTGTAAGCCAATAAATCACATATTTAATTCAATTTCATAAATAATATTACTATGATCATCAATTA
>NW_021770984.1:0-321 GCF_005508785.2 Acyrthosiphon pisum | reverse complement strand
TTATCAATTCTTACTATAAGCATAAGCTAAATATACAACTGAACATTTAATACATTATAGAAAAATGCAAATAGGAACATTCGGCGAACAAATCATGTATCTACACCTAGGTATTTTTTACCAATAAAAGAAAATCAATATTTGTCAAAAATATAATCATTTTTTTGTTTTTCCCCATGTATTTCAAAACAACTGGGAACTTTCAATCTTTACCTGTTTAACGCATCCAACTAGATGCACTTTCCCTTCAGAACAGATACCAATGTCCAAACTAGTTATGTGTTTCTTTGCTATTTGAATATGTTGAGGCCCTCTGCGTTA
>NW_021770983.1:312-899 GCF_005508785.2 Acyrthosiphon pisum | reverse complement strand
AGTATATGAACTTACTGTTAACACCTGTGAACGTAAAGTAATACATAAACGTAAATCATCATAAAATGATTAGTATTATGAATTATAAACTAAGTAAACATTTAACGGTCAGGCGTTTCTGTAAATGAATAAGCATAATACATTTTGGAGATATTAAAATATTATGGTTAGGGAAACACGGTCTTTGTATCTTTGACAATAAATTAATATTATATTAGTAAGACTACAGTACTGCACTTAATGTCATTAAGTTAATGAGACCAACTACAAATAGATCATGAACCAACAATCATGGGGAATAGGTACTTCACAAACAATATTTCTCTTAAAAATAACACAGAACATAGGTAATAATATGTTATAGTCATAGTTAGTAACCATTTTAATCAATCTAAGGAGGCAATGTTTTTGCATGTTTCTTGATCATATTCTCGTTAATGAACACTAAGTATTTTCAACTGTCAGATTCTATCTATATTATTCTTAGTTCTTACGATTGTTTAAATTTAAAATGTAGGTACTGGCGGTGATTTAATTATTAAGTATTTTGTACAAATTATCAAATAAATTGAATCTCAATAGTTTAA
>NW_021770983.1:0-212 GCF_005508785.2 Acyrthosiphon pisum | reverse complement strand
ACAAGTCTATAATTTAAACAAAATTCATTAAACACAATAAATATTTAATTCGCAAAACTCGAGATCCTGCGTACCATTCGTTGGAAGGGTGCTCGGCTCCCAAACATCCCAGTGCTTAAATAGCAAACGTGGGGGGGGGGTTGACAAGGATACCTAGGTAAGAGCGAAAAAAATCGTAAAATAGCGAACTCATCAAGCCATGACTTCGAAAC
>NW_021770982.1:13592-13691 GCF_005508785.2 Acyrthosiphon pisum | reverse complement strand
GTTGGTTACTACGATCCGCTAACTGATCCATTGACTAGATGGCAGAGGTTATGCAATATCTAAACCTTAAATCCAGAGAATACGACTGTAATATAATAA
>NW_021770982.1:4783-13542 GCF_005508785.2 Acyrthosiphon pisum | reverse complement strand
CTAGTGTTTTTTGTGAAAAACGTGCTTTTAAATCATTAATGACATTATCTAATAATGGAATAAATATGCCTAATTTATAATATTCTTCTGTACTATTTGTTTGATAATTTGCACGATTTGTTTGTCTTGAACAATTCCTTGGAATTTTCAAATCAACTTTTTGAGTTTTAGCTATACTCTCGGACGATTTATAAACTTCTTTAAACCGAGTAGAAACATTTTCTCGGCATTCTGACAGAATATTTAGTGTATCTTTCATTATATTGGCTGCTTCATGTAAATCAATAGACTTTTTTTGAAAACATTTACTTAGTTGAAGAGTGTAGCTAAGCATGTGAGAGAGACTACAAAGTGAAACAATAATTTCACTGTCACATAATACTGTTGTATTCAAGTCTTTCCATGATGTAATTTCTAACAATGCATCAATAATGTTATGCATATCTTGCATAAAACTCATTACTCCTTCATGTCTTTCGACCCATCTCGTTTCGCATAAACCAATCAATTGATGCCCAACATATTTTTTTAAAACAACTGTTCTTTTAGCTGATGCAGAAAAAAATGATACAGTTTCTTTAATTACTCCAATAAGATTTCTGATACTTTTGACACGTGAAGATTGTGATATAGAATTATTTAGCGAGTGATTATAACAAGGGCATCTGCGAGCATTAGGTGCTACTTTAATGATTTCACTAACAGCTCCACGAAGTTCTGATACCATTACGCTACATCCATCAGTCCCTACACCCACACATTTTTCCAAATCAAGACCAATACTATTTATTTGTTTGATAATAATTTTACCTAGTACTTCTCCAGTTATTGAAATTTCTTTTTTTTCTTCATCGTTTTCTTCACTTTCCTCGTTATCTTCAGTTTCTTCTAGTAGAGCTGAAGCTTCATCAAAAGCATCGACAAACATGACGAAATCTTCTCTAATTGTATCATTATAAATGTATCTTAACACCAAACTAATTTGTGAACGTTTTGCCACATCAAGAGTTTCATCGAATATGATACTGTAAAAACCACTGCCATTTTTAATTCTTGATAGAATATGATTTAAAATTACTTTACTACAACATTCAATAATTTCATTTTGTGTTGTTTTACTTATGTATGTGGCCTTTGAAGAAGTGTTTTGAAGATGGTTTTCAAGAACACTGTCACCTGATTTAACGCGAAACTTTAATAGTTCTCTAAAGTTTCCTTCATTTAAAGAAGTACTTTGGTTATTGGTATTAATTGAAGTCGTTGTTAATAACATACCGTCATCTCTGTGGCCTCGGAGTGAAATGTTTTGTCTGCCTAAAAATATAATACTTTCGACAATTGGAATAAGGCGCATTCTATTCTCATTAACTTCTGCCAAACGTTTAGTATTTAATAAATTATGTACTTCTAAATTAGGATTATGATAAGTTTTCAAAAAACTTTTACCAAATTCTATAGATTCCTTGTGGTACTGTGTTCTTTCGTGATGTTTTAAATCCCCTGTTTCACCTAACAATTTTGCAAATTTAACTAATGGCTGTGTTACAAGTTTTAGTAAATTTACGTTTTTTTGAAAACCACCTTTGTGTAGATTATTAAAAATTGGACAATATTTGCAGAATAATCCTTGCTTCGATGGAGAAAATACCAACCAATTGAAAGAATTCAAATGTTGATGACCGACATACCGGCGTATCGGTTTTCCTCCTTTTATATGTTCCGAATAAGGAAACACGTCATAATCTTTTGGTCACCAACAGACGTCGTTCGACCATCCCAGCACAAAGATGCGCATACAACTGGTAGACCGGCGCGCGGTGTCGACAGTATCAGTGGCGGCGTAGTCCAATGATCGTCGCGACGTTATCTGTCGATAATATTTCGTCCTGGGCTTACAGAAATACAAATATTATTATCAATTAGCTTTAGAATACGTACTATTATTATATTCATCATAAATTTCCATATGATCGATGAAGTATTTCTTCACATCAACTAAAATAAAATATAAAAATACCAAACATGTATTAGTGCAACCATTCAAAGTTAGATTTTATTATATTACATTGTTTAATCCCTGTATTTTTTTGTTTTTTTTTATTTAAAATTAAATTAAATTAAAATATTAAAAACAACAAACTGTGAGGTTAGCCGTTAGGTATAGATTAACAACTAAAACTATGACAATCATAAACAATAGATGATTATGATTATGGTTAATGTAATTTATTATTCTACGCTTATATACAACAATTAATATTAATTTTAATACCAATTTTATATTTATTATTCATCCAGATCTCTCTGCTCTATTAAAAGGACACTGAATTCTGTGGCTGTGTTGGTTATGAAAATAGAACAGTTAAACATATAGGTATTGCAAAAAATATAAATTTTCATATTATACAATTTATCTTAATTTTAACTAGATAAAATGGTTGTTTAATTATCTTTATCTAGATAAGAATTAAATTTATTTATCTTTATCTTTATCTAGATAAAATATTTATTCTTTATCTTTATCTTTATCTAGATAAAAATTTAGTTATCTATTCCCAACACTGGTAAGAATATTGTAAGTTCAAAACTATTATTAATGAGAAATTATGCTTAAAAACATTTATTAAACCGCTTACTTATTAAAAATTCTAAATATTTAATTACTAAATAATATTTTAAATAACCATAATTGTTACTATACTCTTAAATTATATTGTATTCCTTATAGGTATATCAATATCAATTTTTTTCACATTAAATTGTTTTCAATTTTCAATTTATTTTCAGTTTATTTATTATATATATTATCTTTTTTTTTATGTTTAAAATTACATCTAGATAAGTATTCTTGCTCTACAATAAGAGGTGTTACCTCAGTTTAGAGCAAAGCTAGTAACTTCACATATTCATCCATTATACTTTGTACACATTTCTTCTACTAGCAATAAATATTATTATATAATATACAATTTTTATATAAATATTTATAATCAATGATAAAGTCTAAGAAATTTAATAATGATATACTGTACTGATTTGAGGGGGAATATCCATTAATTTTACAAAAAAATAATTAATCGGATATTCCTCCTTAAAATAACTCTAAAATAATTTAGTAATTAGTAATGATTAATTTTAAATTATTAATTAAAAAGTAGCATTTAATAGGTAATATTATTCAGTACATATTATTGTTTTTATGAACTGGTGCCCCTTATTGGGGAAGGGGGAAGAATGAGGATTGTTATTCGCAGTTAAAACCTAATCATAAATCTACTGTTGCCCATACGAAAATGTAGTCCTAGAACCGCGCCTGCATTAATTAATCTCGTTGTCGTCAACAATGTATTAATAGCCACAATACAATTACAGAACAATTAAATAATAATAATTATATAAATAATAATTCTACATTAAAAATTAAATAAATAGGTACATAAAGAAAATAATTGTAGTAATAACATAATGTCCTAAATCCTAATATATAATAAATAACAGTATAAGTCAGGCTGAATTTAATTAAAATATTATATTGTACATAACGTCATTAATTTTTTAATAATTAAGAAACAAAGCTAAATATATATCACATATATAACTATATTTTATGATTTATCGGTATTGAAAAATAATTTCCAAGGGCAAGATACTAAAAAAGCAGTATCGAGATACTAGATACGAGCAGTGGTTGTTATACATGCTGTTCAAGGGGGGGGGGCGAAAATAAAAACAACCCCTCCCCCACCCCAGAGCATTTATATATATAACTACATATAATATAAAGTATATACATATAATATAAAAAATACACAAGGTATTATAGGTATAAAATATAAATGTATAATAATATTTATATCCTCCAATGGCAAATTAGGTTTTGATTTTTTGGATGTAAAGTCAAAATAACTGCTAATTCGCTTCATTGACATATAAAATATTAAATAATACAATTCAAATTAATAGGTACTAGGTAGTGGAAATATGAAATTACAACTATTTAGAAAAATACAAATGAACGCATTTCAAAATAAATCACCAACGATCAAATAATGAATGTCTAGTACTGATAAGTGATAACTGTTATCAGTTATGTTAAGTGTGCCTGACCGAGACATAGAGTTGATAATATACAATACTATGATACTATTATCCGTGATTAAAACGAAAAAATATTTTGCTATCAAATCATAAAATTCAAAAATGTGTAGATAGATGTTGTGGGTCAGTGATATACCAAATTTAAAAAAAAACCAAATCCCAAGGGAGGCAGGGGCGGTCCACCTTTGCCCCCCCCTCTTATAACCACAGCGAATTCCTTAAGACCGTGTGACTCTGTCTGTTCACACATTAATATGCTTACACACTATACTATATTATAATATTACTATGTCTCATACTGCGTATAGCATACAGACAGGGGTTCACAACAATGTCATTGATGAAACAACGGGGAATTGACGGAGCAGGTACTACAGAGGGCTGTACGATATGTTGGAACTAATACCAGTAACAAGCTTCATTAAGGGCCAAAGGATACAATTATTAGATCACATATTGTGAATACAAGAGATCGAAGTAGTCAGAGTAGCTTAGGAATGGAAACTACATGGTAAAAGACCTAGAGGTAGACCTAGGAAAAGATGGATTGATGGTAGAGGACGACTTAAAAATCCTTGGAGTTGAGGATTTGAGAGAGACAGCCCAAGATAGAGATAGATGGCGAAGTGTAGTAATGGCGGCAAAAACTATTAGAGAGTAGAAATGCCAAGAGAAGAAGGAGAAGAAGTTAAAGTTAAAAAGCTTAATCACTGTTATAGTGTTGAACGTTGACTGTAGTGATGCAAATTACAAAACTAAACTTAAATAGTTGATTGATAGAAATATGTAAATATTGATAAATATATGTTGGTAATAAAGAAAAGCTTATGCTTCAATATAAAATAATAATATGCAATTAAATAATACAACCTTGGATATTTTTAGTTTTTATAGTTATTTCTTAACCAGTTTACAGAGCATATCAAACCTTGCATAATCAAAAATGTAAAATGAGGCTTTGTAGTCATTGTCTGCTGTTTCAATTGTTGTTGCAAAACATTTGATTATTGTTATATTAGAGGTTTTCCAATTTATTAATCTATATACATAAAAATGAATGTATGTCTGTGTGTCTGTGTGTCCATATTACCATGAAAACTATTTATATATTATTTCGAGATTTCCGATAGAATTTTTTGTATATAAATGGTTGACATGGAAATATTTTATTCATATAGAGTTGGCATTTTTAACGGGCAACGAAGTGCATGGGATCGGCTATTTTTGTATATACATTAGATACTAGATAAATTAGACCTCTGGGCAGAAGATAGGCTAATTTAAAAACGGAGAGGACCGACTCCGGGAGGTGGTCAAACAGGGATTTTCAGATTTCCAATGGAAATTATTGTTTATGAATGGTTGTCATGGGTTTTAAAGCTATTATAATAATAATCATTGGTGGTCATTGGTTTAAGACATATTCATATAAAGTCAGAATTTTTAATTTAAGTGCATGGGATTTGTACTAGATAATATAATCGATCATAAAATGCATCAAACTTTTTTAATAATAAACTAAGGATTACTTTACAATAAAACCCACAGGGTATAAATTTTAAATCACTCAATGTTATGATATTTTATTCAGTTTCATATCAAATACTTATATAAATTAGATAAAATGATTACTTTTAAACTATACTATTTTCCTTTTTAGTTTCTATACTCTAAGGTCTAAATAGTTCAACTATTCCAGTGGTGAATATAACCCCTATCTCTAATCACCGTAGTTTTACACTGTTTACGGCCAGTTATGTAGCATTTTTGTACTTTTGATGCTCCTCTTTCAAAAAATAAAATTAAGCACCGGATCCGCCACAATTTTTTTATAATTCTAATATTATTATATCTAAATAATATTATTTTATTATGCGTAAAGGTATATTATGCCAATAATTTTTGATAAAATTTGCCACTACGCGATTCGGATCGTTGGTAACTACGATCCGCTAACTGATCCATTGACTAGATGGCAGAGGTTATGCAATATCTAAACCATAATTGCGGAACACGACTGTACTTTAATAATGTACTTAGATTGGTGTATAAGGTGACGGAACTTAGTTTTACCTACTTCAAAGGTATAGGTATCTTATTCTATAGATAGTATTTTCTATAGTGAATAGTGTCTAGTATGTATTATGTAAGAATACGTGTGATAGTGATACATTTTGCATAAATTAATTTACTTTCCAGTTTCTTGAAGAAGGAACCACCTATAACATTATATAATTATAAAATGCGTCATTATTAATGTTCAGCTAGAAACTACATTTTTTTTCAATTATAATTCTGATCATATTGCAATACTATGATTTTATTATTTAAAATACAGGAAGTGATTACTTCATCTATATATTTTTGCGTCTTTTGTTGTGGTCCAATAATTTATTTAAAAATGTTAATATTATCACTGCTAATTTTAATACCAACCTGCTTAATTCAAAGTTAATTTGTAACAACGATATTGATTGCAATTTTCCAATAACACTGCCACACGTACATTGCCCCCGCCCATTTTAATTCTTAAACTTTTTCTGACGCCAATATTTAGTGCTCAATTCCTGCCGATTCCTGGCACCACTTCCGGAATTCCTGCTCAATTACCGCCCCGAAAAAACCAAAATACTATGGGTGGGAACGTGTGCAGTAAGAATCCCAGAAGTGGTGGTAAGAATTGGCAAGAATGGAGCACTAAATATTGGCGCTGAAAAAAGTTGAAAAAGTAAATTTCCGATCATGGGTGGGACGGGAAGAACGTATCCCCAGCCCCACCCATAGTTTTTTGGTTTTTTCGGGGGTGGTAATTAAGCAGGAATTCCGGAATTGGCTTCAGAAATTGGCAGGAATTAAGCACTGAATATTGGCGTTGGAAAAAATTTAAAAATGGGGGGGGGGGTGGGGACATGTACGTGTGGCAGTGTTATTGGAAAACCGCAATCAATTGTACCTATACTAGAATTGTATTATAATTATATTGTTATTACTGAACTACTCTCTAATGTGAAATTTGCTGAATACTTATACTGAATTCGACAACGGATGTGTCAAAGCTCGATCAATTTGCTTTTGTGTATGAGTGTATTATGTAGACGAATTTCAGGTTTTTATTAATTTTAAAAAATCGTATTTTTTCTATCAAGAATTTTTATTCGTTATAGAAATTACTAAATTTTTTTTGAAATTAAAAAAACTTATATTCGTTCACATTAAAAAAAAATATATTTTATCAACTCGTTATGAGTATTATGATTTTTGGTGATAAAAAGAAAAGCTTATCGCCAAAAATTGCCTGTTTAAAATTAAAATTTTGGATATTGATGATATTAAAATTAAACATGTATAGTTAGGTAGGTACTGACGATATGTACTCAAATATATATAAACTACTATAAGTAACATTTACTAGACCTGTTAGTTGCGCAACCTGCAAACGTTCATTATCTTCAATGCTGTGTTTAAAAGCTTGTCTGAGAAAAACAATGTGCAAGGATGATTTACAAATTTATTAATATTGAATATCGAAAAAGATGTAACTGATAGTCTTGACACAAAAACAATTATTGATACATCTCAATAACTAATAGAAATTTAGTACCTATTGATTTTATATTATTTTGTATGTACATTTTGTATTTGAGTACAAGTTGAATTAAAAATGTGTAGAGGTACCTATATAATTAACCTAGTTGGAAACCAGATGACGCAATCGGACGACAGCGCGGGAAAATGGTGACTGGGTAGAATCACACACATTTTTTGCACTTTGCTATGAATCGAACCGATGACTGTGTGAGTCGTAGTCAATTGTGTGACCACTGCACCACTCCGGCCCCAAAGCATGTTTTAAAATAAATAATAATTGTCAAAAAAGTTATAACAATTAGGTAAATTCTTGTACCTAATAATACTTTTTGGTAGGTAGGTGGGTTTTATTAACTTTTGTTGAACCACCAACTAAAAAATGTCAAACCGCCTCTACAGAGCACCATTCCAGCTGTTTTAAATATGTTTGGTAACAATAATTTAGCATTTCATTTGAGAGTTGAATGTCACGCTTTTATAATTATAATTTCAATGAGGGCAGTAATCAAATTAGCAGTCATAAGATTAAAATTTGTTATTCAATACTTAGATAAATCACAGCATATTATGACACTAAAATACGTATAGATAGGCACCGGACACTAAAATGGCTTTTTTTTAAATTATAATTCATTCTATAATTTATTTTTACCTATTTTTATATCATAAAAAAAATCTAAAGCAAAAAAATATGAAAGTGTTAGTTATCATTTATATAATATATCTAGTTTTTGCTTGAGTTAAATGGTTCTTAAAAATATATTTATATTTATATTTATATATATATTTTACGCCAATCGGCAGTTAAACAATAATACATAATATGTAGGTAATAACGATTAGATAACAAATTAGATAACAAATTAACAGTAATAAGCATAACAACTCTAACAAAACTAGATCGTACAAATAACAAGAGTAGCCTGAGAACGCATTCAAAACAGCTAGGGTACATTTAAGTTAGTAACTCTGAGCATTCTGTGAAGTGGATGATTGTAACCATAGGCAGTAGAGTGATGGGGAACATAAAACTGGTCTAGGTTTCGTATTCCTCGGGTAGGAACTTTAAATGG
>NW_021770982.1:3087-4733 GCF_005508785.2 Acyrthosiphon pisum | reverse complement strand
TACATTGTACATAACGTCATTAATTTTTTAATAATTAAAAAACAAAGATAAATATATGTCACATATATAACTATATTTTAAGATTTATCGGTACTGAAAAATAATTTCCAAGGGCAAGATACTCAAAAAGCAGTATCGAAATACTAGATACGAGATAATCTAATATAGGTACGGTCGTACGGTAAAGACGTAAAGTCCCATTCAACGTGTATATTATGCTTGGTGTGTCCCAGTAAACAGATATAACTTAATATGGCTAATATGTTGAAAAATAATTTCGTACAAGTTGTACTGCAATAATTAAATTATGGATATATAAAATTAAATTCAGCACGCATATTATTTTACGCATATTATAGGATTATACTAAAACAATGTCAAACAGTCGCGGTTGGTAGATGGTTGAGTAAAAATAATCCTATAGAATTAATTTTTCAAAGTATCGCATTAAAGTATCGAGTATTTTTTGACGAAATTATTTTGTGAAATACTCGATACATGGTCTAAAAATGTATCACGATACAAGATACTCGATACTTCATATAATTGTATCGAGATACAAGATACAAGATACAATTGTATCTAAGATACGTATCTTAGATACTTGTATCGAAGATACTACCCAACCCTGATTGTTAGTGGCCAGGCAGTATCATATTTGTCCCTAACTGTTGGGGGTCTGCGCTGCTGATAAAATTCTAGCAAAAATTGACTCTAAATGCGCCGATGTACAGTGTGCTAGATAAAACTAATTTTGTTTAATATCTAGGTTTGTAATGTACTAATGTCGACTCGTTCACTTGGTTGTTTAGAATTAGGTACTTAATTTATCATATCATCACAATTATTAAGCATGTTTTAAAATAAATAATAATTTTCAAAAAAGTTATAACAATTAGGTAAATTCTTGTACCTAATAATACTTTTTGGTAGGTAGGTGGGTTGTATTAACTTTTGTTGAACCACCAACTGAATAATGTCAAACTGCCTCTACAGGTCATCATTCCAGCTGTTTTAAATTTGTTTGGTAACAATAATTTAGCATTTCATTTGAGATTTGAATGTCACGCATTTATAATTATAATTTCAATGAGGGCAGTGATCAAATTAGCAGTCATAAGATTAAAATTTGTTATTCAATAATTAGATAAATCACAGCATATTATGACACTAAAATACGTATAGATAGGCACCGGACACTAAAATGGCTTTTTTTAAAAATTATAATTCATTCTATAATTTATTTTTACCTTTTTTACTTTCATAAAAAGAAACTAAAGTAAAAAAATATGAAAGTGTTAGTTATCATTTATATAATATATCTAGTTTTTGCCTGAGTTAAATGGTTCTTAAAAATAGAATCACAACTGTACCAATTTAAAGTATACAATAGATCTAGAATAAAATCTAATATTAATAAATCATGATGTTGTACCCTGAGTTATATTATAATGTAAAACCTATAGTTTTATGATGTACATAATCATTAAAAATCTAATTTGTATTTACGTAAAACTAGAGGCCAGGGTCATTTGCCTACTTCCCAAATTCTCGTAGTTTCCCTATGTTTTATACTTGTGTTTAACCAATTTTGTAGAATTTTTGTACTTTGAAAAATATAAATATTTCCAAACGTAAAACGTGTA
>NW_021770982.1:0-2341 GCF_005508785.2 Acyrthosiphon pisum | reverse complement strand
CTACACACCATCAGGACATGTCATACTTCGTTTAATATCAAATTGTATATAATGTGAGTAGTGATCCTTCATATTCAATATGTTATTGCTTCCAGCAAGCCTGGACCAGTTTATGATAATTTTCAATTGAATCAAGTTGATAGTAAACATTTTAAAAAGTTATTCTTTTTTATTTTTTTAATTCAATTAAGTTAAAAATTATATGACAACTTGCAATTAACTTATTAACTTAAGTTAGTTTAGTTTTTTTCTTCTTTAAATATATAAATATCCAATTATATGGTTTAAACATTGAAAACATTTACATCTAACAAAAAAGAATTTTAGACTAGTTATTTTGTTTTAATTCAAAAGTATTTTAGAACTGTTAGGAAGATATATTTTTATAATATAATATTTTATTTTGTTTCAAAATGACATTTTCAAATGCAATATTTCTTTCAAAAGTAAAGTTAATCTACTATATAACTAATAATAAAATATATGACATTAAGAGTGATATAAATAAACAATTTAATATACATATACCACACCAGCTTATGCCTTCACTCAGAAAAGTTTTTCGTATGCAATGATACGTACCTAGTTATACCAATGTATAGGTAGGTACGACAATATACAACACTTGGGGTGTTGGTATGTAATTACTTGGTGTCTTAGGGAGTTATATCTTAACAAGTTAAATTTATGTAACTTAACCAGTGTCATTCAGGTCTTAAATTTCTAAAATATGGTTTATACTTGGCAAATAATTATGTACTTACCATTATATTTAAACACTGGACCATCTTTATCTGTTTAAAAAATTAAAATTTAAAAACTTTTTTATAAATACAATTATAATGAATAAAGCTGATTTTAACAATGTACGTTAAATATGTACTCGTACCTAGTGTTTATATTGTAATAAAGTTTGCACAAGATAATATAATTTTTGTTAGTTGAGTATTTATTAAATTTTATAAAATTTAAATATGGTATTCTTTAAAATTGAATAGGTACTATCAATACAGTCCCAAAAAAAAAATATTATTATTATTATTGATTTGATACACATACAACATATTATTACACAATATGAATAATGGGTCCCACTAAGGAAGCTCGTGTGGAAATACATGGGTCTTACATAAAAGCAGTTTCAAGTTTTGTTAAAAACATTAACTTCATTTAACAACAAATTATACTTAAGATATATATAATGTATAAAAAATAAAAATTTAAAAGCACAGGGTATTGATGATTTGGAAATTACAATTTCGGTGAATAATCAGCAGCTGGTTTTAGTAGCCAATTTAGTTTGAATACACCATCATCACATACATAATAATGTAGGTTATTATAAATATTCGGAAAAATATTTACAAAAGAAGATTGAGTGGTGGATTTATGTAAATAAGGTATGATACTTTTTTTATTTAAGTTACTTCTAGTGTTATATGTGGTGGGTTATAATAAAATAGTAGGTACCATTTTATCAGTGCCAATATCAGTTTTTAAAAATATATCGAACGTAAAAATTTTGGATGGTCATCTATTCTTTACTAAATAATTATTTCTAAAATATATATTTTAAACTTAATTTGACAATGTTTATGTTTACATAACTGTCATGTTATTTATATAACTTTTAATGTTTATTTGAATTGATACAAATAAAATATATTATTATTATTATTATTATATTATTATAACTTAATTTGACAATGTTTATGTTTACATAACTGTCATGTACCGTTAATTATGTAACTTTTAATGATTATGATTAGTTATTATTAGATTTAAAAATTGATTTTTTTTTTAAGTTGTAACACATTTTAATTATATATTACTGATTAGGTTAAGAAAATAATTACCAAATTTAAAGTCTAATATCGAACGCGTACAGTCTAAAAGTATAAACAAATTATAAATTGATTAAATATTTGCTTGTTTAGAAATGTTTTTAATTCGACTTTATTTACAGTAACATTCGTAGTATTAAATAATACATGTATTAAATATGGAAGATTTCTGATGATTTGAGTAGGTAGTGTGTTATAGTCAAATGAAGTAAGAATTTATAAGTAGGTATGGATTGATATTGATCATAAAGTGATTTGTTGATAATCAATAAATAATAAATTGTATTCTTTAAAAGTTTATTGAACGGCTGTCTATTAAACACTGGAAAATCTTTTTTTTTTGCGAAATCAATCGATGTTTGGCGTATCTATAGGTTGTACGTGGCAGTTGGTATAATTGTTGTTGTTAGGAAATCCTCTTCTTTTAGGGTGTCCGTTATGAGAATATTTTACTGCTTAAGTATTTGAATGAACAATGTGTTATTATAAGATAAAAT
>NW_021770981.1:553-679 GCF_005508785.2 Acyrthosiphon pisum | reverse complement strand
GATATTAGTCCTTAAAAACGGGTTTACAAAAATATAAAGAAGATTCAGTACCTATGGGTTTTATTATTTATTATTATACTTGGACCATTTTTACAAATTATTTATGTTGGTTGGTTAATATTAATC
>NW_021770981.1:0-453 GCF_005508785.2 Acyrthosiphon pisum | reverse complement strand
AGTAATCACTAACATTTTAAAATTACCTCAGTCCTAATATTTTCCAAACCTGTTTTCATGGGACTATAATATTATCTTTAGTACACGTAATTAAATAACTCAAAAACTACTCGTTCAAATTTTCAATCATCTGCTAAACCTAACTTAAATTACTGTAGAAAAGTGAAGTTCTCGTTTGAAAACTTTGGGTGTTTGAACGTTTGTATCCCCACAGAACACTGCCTGAAGTAGGCAGTACAAACCATTTTAAGAATTTGAAAATTTGGACTTTAAGGGGCGAGAATGCTTGGGCAATCACTATGTATAACCTCGAAAATATCCATTTACTCGGTTCGAGCAGAATAAACAGATATGAGAGATATATCTGGATTTTATAAAACTCAAACTTTGATTTTCTTTTTTTTAAGACTTTTAATCGAATGACCTGGTTGGAAAGTTTTGAATCGACAGAAA
>NW_021770980.1:2854-4057 GCF_005508785.2 Acyrthosiphon pisum | reverse complement strand
CTTGCAGATGTATGTTTAAAATAAAATTCAAGTAATCTCATTTTGGTTTTTGAATCTAAAAACTAACTTTGGTTGTAACTAAAAAAAGGTGGGTAAGTGGACGTCGCTCTACTGTACAGTAGGTTACAAGTGGGTCACTGTATAATGGATATTATTAAATTTGAATTCAATGATATAATAGTATAAGAAAAACGATTCTGAGCGGAGATGGTTTGTCATTCTAGGTATAAGACATAGTATATACTTATATATGGTATTAAAAAAAAAATTGACCAATAATAGGTATCTATTATAAATTCCAAATTAATCATATCACAATGTCCATTAGGTACTTATAACGCGTTATACATCAACAACAAATCGTGGTACTATCATGGATATATAATAGTATACTTTAGAAGTTTCAATAATATACAATCACAACAAAATAACTAAAATAGTTATTCCAGATTTTTTAATATGTAATTTCGTCCAAATTTGATAATAAATAACAATAAATTATATAATATATATAATTATATAATTTACTATAACAATAAATTCTGCTTATGTAGTTTTTAGTTTTTTGGTAACAGAATTAACTACGTAGGTGGAATCTTGTTTTACATTTTCAATCCTTAGATATAAAAGTTGAACATTTTATAAATTTTTAACTACAAAATAATTATTCAATTTTATATTTGATACATTTTGTCAAAATTTCAAATTCAAATGCTTATAAAAAAGATGTGTGCCTATGTTTTTTTAATATTTTACAATTTCTATTGTAACAATATATCAGGAGCCTTGCATTAAATTTTCACCAATTTTTACCAAACAAATACAATTTTTTTGATATTTATAGAAAAAAAGTTAAAAAAATTGAAAAATGACAATGTCCGTTAGCAGCTCAGAAAGAGTCAAGTTATTTTCAAATTTTTATCGTGTATAAAAAATTCTAATGTAAACATTCAGTGAAATTTTCAAGTATCTACAGTCATTCGTTTTTTAATTACAATAAAGTAAGTTAATCGTTTCGTAAGAAATCGAGTGAATATCAAATGTTGTAAAAATATGAATTTCAAACGCTCATAAAAATTTAATTATACAGTGGTATTATATCATTTAATTCAAATTTAATACTATCCATTATACAGCGACCCACTTGTAACCTACTGTACAGCAGAGCGACATCCACTTACCCACCTTTTTTTTGTTTGATAA
>NW_021770980.1:741-2754 GCF_005508785.2 Acyrthosiphon pisum | reverse complement strand
AGGTAGATAATCTTATAAGGAATCTTTTATTACATGTTAAAATCTTAGATTTAAAAATAAAAATTTTTACGAATTCTTAACTCAAAATAATTTGCTAATTAAAATGTTTTTTAATATTTTTCAAATGTCATTGTAAAAATATAGTAGAAGCCTTGTATTAAATTTTCAAGTATTATTACTCAACAAATAAAGTTTTATTGACATTCATAGAAAAAAAAAACTAATTAAATTTGAAACTGAAATTGTCCGTAAACATCTCAAAACAAATCAAAATATTTTGAAAATTTTATCATGTATAAAAAAGTGAAATTTAAACAACCAGTGAAAATGTCATGTATCTACGGTCATTTGTTTTAAAGGACACCAAAAACCAAAATCAATTTTCTCGAAAACGCGTAAAAATTCCCGTTTTTCCTTAATTTTTCTTTTGTTTTTCACTGCGGTTTTGAAAACAATTGGAAAAATTTTACTTTTGACCCCCCCAAAGTACCAACTAGATTCATTTTCCTATCAGAAAAGGTACTGTTGAAGAAAATCCAAGTACTTTTACTGTCCTAAAAGGTGATGACAGACACAAAAAAAATTAAAAAAATAAAAAAAAAATAAAAAAACACACATCATTGTAAAATCAATACATTCATCGTTCAACTCAGAATCTAAAATATAAAAATCAATAGCCACAGTTTTTTTTATAAGCATTTAAAGTTCGAAATTTGACAAAAAACTGAAAATCACGAAAATTGGCAAATTATTTTGAGAATTCAAAGTTTCCTCTTTAAATTTATGATATTAAAACGTAATACACAATTACTCATAAGTTTAACTACCTTTATCAAAAATAAATGTTTACAAGAAAATTCAACATAAATTTTTATGAGCATTTGAAGTTCATATATTTATATGATTGGATATTAAATCGAATTCTCATATAGCGATTTTGTTGTTTTATTGTAATTTAAAAAAGGAAATAACTGTAGATAAATGAAAATTAATGTTTATATTTTTAGTTTCTATAAAATATATAGTTTTGAAAATATTTTGACTCTCTTGCATAAAATGTTCAACTTTTTTAGGTAAAGATTGAAAATTGAAAACAAGGTTCAACGTACAGAGGTTAACCGTTACTTTATTCACAATAATATCATAAAATATACTTAGTAATATCAATATATCATAGGCTGACAGACCGTCTTCGCTCAGAATTGTTTTTCTAATACAGTGATATCATATCACTGAATTCAAATGTAACACCATCCATTACAGTGACCCACTTGTAACCTACTGCACAGCAGAGTGACACCAACTTTCACACCTTTTTCAATGTGAATTTAATTGAACTTTGAGTTTTTTATTTTATTAATAAACACAAACATTACACTTTTATATAGGTTATTTAAAAGCATAATTAATAATAATCGCTATGCAACATTTTATTTTTCTAAAATGTAATGTTCAAATTACAATATCAAGAACTAAATTATCCAAAATATATAACCACACATAAATATATAGACTCAATATTTAGCACGATATTAGCATGAATTTGCAAGACTAATTTTGCAATTTGCACGATATCAGTGTCTCTGGAATCTCAAAAATCAACTGGTGGTGCTGTAAATACATTGCGCTAGCACCACCCAACCAAAAAATAATTTTTTTAATTTTGCATATCCTTCATTTAGCTTGGATTTGCATGACTTTCGCCGAAATCCGAAAGATCGTAACTTCCGTGCAATATCGTCCCTAATAATTTGCGTGCTACGCCAGCACAGACCCAGAGTGAAAATTTTCAAATTTCGAAAATTGGACTAGGTACTTTTTCATTTAGCATGCATTTAGCACGAATTTGCATGGATATCACCGAAATTCAGTGATCTTAGTTTCCGTGAAACTTCGTTCAAGTGCCTAGACTATGACAGCATTTTTTTTTTATTACTTTTATTAATCGTTATTAAAAATTATTTTTTTAGTCACTAATGATTAAAAAATAAAATTAAAGAAAATAAGAAAAAG
>NW_021770980.1:0-691 GCF_005508785.2 Acyrthosiphon pisum | reverse complement strand
GAAACTTCTAAAGTATACTATTATATATCTATGATTTTACCACGGTTTTTTGTTGATGTATAACGCGTTATAACTTATAAGTACCTAATAGATATTATGATATGATTAATTTGGAATTTATTATAGGTACCTATTAAAGGTCAATTTTTTTTTAATACCATAGATAAGTATATATATGTCTAATACATAGACTGATATACCGTCTCCGCTCAGAATCGTTTTTCTTATACAGTGATATTATATCATTGAATTCAAATTTAATACTGTCCATTATACAGTGACCCACTTCTATCCTACTGTACAGCAGAGCGACATCCACTTACCCACCTTTTTTAAATTTAAATTTAAAGAGTTGAATATTTTAGGTCCTAGATAGTTAACGAATTTTTTACCAATATTTTTTTTGCATAATTAATTTGTATTTTATGTGCTTTAATTTTACGCTTATTAAGTATACCATCCAATGAAGAATATTTTTTTAATGTAAAACATGTTGCAAGTTTTTTTGTACAAAAAGACTTACCGTTAAAACATTAAGTTCTATATGATATAGTTCTATATCTTTTTTTGATCCGGATTTATTTTATTTGTTAAGGCAGATACGAATTGCTTTATTTTTTGGTGGAGATTTTTTAAACATTGATATCCAGGGGGCCTCTGAATAATCATTCTGTAATGAACTAATTATTGT
>NW_021770979.1:239281-241321 GCF_005508785.2 Acyrthosiphon pisum | reverse complement strand
AAAAAAACTGAAAACTGACAATGTCTAAACTGACAACAACTCAAAAAGAGTAAAATTATATGGGATAAACATCTATAGAAAATGCTTATATAAATATTCAGTGAAATTTTCAAGTATTTACAAGCATTCGTTTTTTAATTACAACAAAATAAGAAATCGTTACGTGAAATCGAGTAAATATCAAATGTTGTAAAAATATGAATTTCAAACGCTCATAAAAATTTAATTTAACTTGCTTGTAGACATTTTTTTTTTTTAAAAGGTAGACAAAAATATAAGGAATCTTGTATTACATATTCAAATCTTAGATTTAAAAAGAAAATTTTTCATGAATTTCTAACTCAAAATAATTTGTAAATTTTCGTCATTTTTACGTATTTTGTCAAGATTTGAACTTTAGATGCTTATGAAAAAAAAATGTGACGATGGATTTTTAATTGTATTCATCTACCTATGAAACAATATAATAGGAACCTTCTATTAAATTTTCAAGCTTTTTTAACCATCAAATAAAATTTTATTGATATTTAGAAAAAAAAAACTAAAAAAAATGGAAACTGAAAATGTCCGTAAACAGCCCAAAATAAATCAAAATATTTGAAAAATGTTATGGTGTATAGAAAATGCTAATATAAACATTCAGTCAAAATGTTATGTACCTACGGTCATTTGTTTTAGAGTTGTACCAAAAACCAAAATCGATTTTCTCAAAAACAGATTTTGCGTAAAAATTCCCGTTTTCTTTCATTTTTCTTTTGTTTTTCACAGCACTTTTAAAAACTACATGGAAATTTTTACTTTAGGCCCCCCAGAGTACCAACTAGATTCACTTTCCTATCAGAAAAGATACTGTTGAAGAAAATCTAAGCATTTTACTGTCCTAAAAGTTGATGACAAACACAAAAATAAAAAATAAAATTTAAAAAAAAACATACATCATTGTAAAACCAATACATTCATAGTTCCACTTAGAATCTTAAATAATATCTGAGTAATTTGATAACGATAGTATAACCCTAAGACGTGCCTCAAAAGGGTTGAAATTTCTTTTAAGAGGCTGTATTTGCGTTTTTTTCATATAGGTACCTCAAAAATTATTGTAATTAATAAAAAAAAGTGTAGGTACAATACACTATATTATGTGGACAATGAATTTATTTAAAAAATACAAATATTGTAGAAAAGTGTTAGATCTCAAGTGGTACCTATATTATTGAAATTAGAACTTATTTTCTAAAATATTATAGTCTATCGTATTCTAATCCGACTCGCACTATAGATTGGTATTAAGCAAGACTTCATGGGAGAGACAGCGCATTGGAAAATTAAATAAGTCGTCGTAAAAAGCTCGTAGACCCACACGTTTTTTTTTATAAAATTTATTATAACGGATAATTTATTATAGTAACGGATACTGGGATACTCATTGCCACATTAGCATGTTTTCGAATCATTACCATATCTATATGGCCATTTAACTAAAAATATTATCCTTTGAAACTTACAAGGCCCATATAGGTACCTACCTACCATTAATATATTCAAATATCAAAGATTGTTTTCTACCTATCAGTATTATCTATAAGTTATAGATAACCTATTGTTTCTAAAAAAAACAATCTTGACCAACTACTATGATACATCATATAAACACACATGACACATAGCTATATAGATATACCTTCTCGCTACCACCAAATTATTGAAGGGGTGGGGACAAGTAACTTTCTAATCCTGGGACTTAGTGCCACTGTATGGTAAGTATAGTTACCCAGGTACCTAGGTGTAACCATGACAAGATATATTTTGCTTGGTGAAACCAATTTTTTCCTAAGCCAAATAACATATTATACCATACAGTAGATAGGTTTCAATGTTGAATGTATCAACATTTTAACAGTAAGTAGATATAATAGGTATGAATTAATAATTATTGTATACAGTCAAATAAAATCTCGACTTATTTCATAAAAAAATAGCTGATATCACACCAAAAACACTTCGTTATAACTCCGTGTAAAAAAAAAGCTAAGTTAAAAC
>NW_021770979.1:236421-239231 GCF_005508785.2 Acyrthosiphon pisum | reverse complement strand
GAGAAACTAGGGAAACTGTATCAACAACCACAACAACAATATTAAAGACAATGTTTATGTACCAATAATTGTTCACACCTTTATAAATAATATGTACATTGTACCTATATCCAAATATTTAACTATGCAAAAAAATATTTTGTTGAATAGTTATAATATTAAGAGTAGATAAACAGGGGCGTCATTTGGGGTCAAACTTTTTTTTTAAATGCCTTCTTTGGACTGCCAACAATAAGTGAAAGCGCCGATATACTTAACTGTTTTATATTATATATATTTTATATTTTTTCGGTATTAAAAAAAAAAAATAATACTAATGTTTAATTTCCAAGAATGTTTGATGTGATTTTGTGGTGCCACAATATTATAATTGATACAATTAAACATTGTGAAGAAGGATACCAATAAAATAAATTTCTGGTTTTATTAAGCTAGCTATATTATAATTATTAATTATATATTTTGAGTATGCAGGGAGAAAAAATGTGTAGGTTAGGTTCGGTTAGGTATTTTATTATAAAGGTGATTTATACCCATACATTTATTTTTTTTTTTTTTTCCAGTTTTGAACCGACGGCGCCGCGGGAATTGCTTGCGCATTACTTCCGCGACAAACCCATACATTTATTTACCAAGTGTAAATACCACTGTACACTGCAAGTATCCACAATACAAAATAAATAAATTAAAAGTACCTACTCATAGTTCGTCAAAAATAGTATCAATATTGTGGTATTTTCATACTAATATAAGTGATATATTAAATAAATTATACAAATATACTATAGTTTTTGTCTCCACTTGAGCCCCCCCCCCCTCACCACAAAAAAAAGTTTTCTATGTGGCCTGGTAATGATTTGAATAACCTGCAAACATTTTGGCACCAACAAAAAAAAATTGAAATGACGCCCCTATAGATAAATAATTTTTTTAATATTTCCACATTATATGTAATACCTAGGTATCTTAATTTTTTACAGTTACAAATTATAATAATATTAGGTATGTTGAAGTTGAATATTATTTTAGAAAAAATTACAAATATAATTATCATTTTTAGAAAATTGTTGAAAATTATTGAAATAATATTTAACTATTTAGTTAATTAATTTAAAAAAAATAGTTTTAAATCTTAAAATTATGTTTTTCACCTATGATAATCAATATTATTTATTTAACTGTTGCAGAATTTGACATTAAATCAGATTATACATGTTTCAATAAATAATTATATAGGGCATAAGCGTGCGTAGGTCTTCTTGGCAGGGGAGGCAATACCTTAGCTAAGAAGGTTCAGACTCTAAACACCTCTCCCGATTTTTTCCCAGCTTGATATGAGGCAACAATAATTTAAATAAATCCTCATACAAAATCAAGTATAATATGGTTCTATTAAACCGTGATATTGTTCTATACGGTTAAGAGTTAGATTAAACATAAAATTACCAAAAGAGTTTTCAATAAGTACTTTTTAATAATATCTTTAACAATCAAGAAGACATGATAAAAAATTATTAAGAATATATCATTTAAAAAAAGGTGGGCAAGTGGGTGTCGCTCTTTTGTACAGTAAGTTACAAGTGGGTCACTGCATTGGATGGCGTTAAATTTGAATTTCAACTAAATAAGAAAATCACCACATGAGAAATCGCGTGAATATCCAATGTTGTAAAAATACGAACTTCAAACGCTCATAAAAATTGAATTTGATTTGTTTTTAGACATTTTGTTTTTTTTTTGATAAAGGTAGAAAAACTTATGAAAAATCTTGTATTACATTTTCAAACCTTAGATTTAAATAGAAATTTTTTTATAAATTTCTAACTCAAATAATTTACACATTTTCGTAAATTTTACGTATTTTGTCAATATTTGAACTTTAAATGCTTATATAAAAAAATTGTGACTATAGATTTTCAATATTTTTCATCTGTCTTTGAAACATTATTTTATGAGCCTTCAATTAAATTTTCTAGTTTGTTTACGCAACAAAATTTTTTTGAGTTTTTATAGAATAAAAACCTAAAAAAAAAGGAAATTGAAGATTTCCGTAAACAGCTCAAAATAAGTCAAAATATTGTATATCTACAGTAATTTGTTTTAGAGTTACACCAAAAACCAAAATCGATTTTACGTATAAATTCTTGTTTTTCCTTAATTTTTCTTTTGTTTTTCACGGCGCCTTTGAAAGCTACTGAAAAACTTTTGACCCCTCATAGTACCAACTAGATTCACTTTTATATCAGAAAAGATTCTGTTAAAAAAAATCCAAGCACTTTTACTGTCCCAAAAGCTAATGATAAACCAAAAAAGAATAAAAATAAAAAAACACACATCATTGTAAAATCAATACATTCTTCGCTCCGATCACAATCTAAAATTAATAAATAAAAAAACATAATTTGAACAACTTTTAAAATAGGTAATAATATGTTTTATTTAAGTTCCATACGTCGTTTAGCGAAATAATATGTAAAATATGGTGAAGATAGGACTTTTGCGAATAGGGAATCAGGCCTACGAAATGTTTGGAACGTTTTTTAATTTGCTCTCCTGAAAAGTTGTCATTTTGGTGTTAAGTGATTTGAGAATTAGGTTGATGATATGATAAGTCAGTATTATCAAAAAAGAAACCAGTAACCATAGTCCATAGTTGAAACTTGAAGCTGACTTATCAATATAATATTATATTATATTATTTTCGATTTTAATATTATTAAATATTTACTATTTTCAAATAGCATACCCGTACCTATACCAATATTGAACATAATATTATTATTATTATTTACATATGCAGTGCCGTATTT
>NW_021770979.1:228208-236113 GCF_005508785.2 Acyrthosiphon pisum | reverse complement strand
GAACCCTCTCATGAAAAAAAAAAAAACTAAAATTCTTACATATTTGCAGAATCCGATTTATGTAAGCACGCGCGATCGCGCGGATATAGACATATAGTTTTTTCCCGTGAACAAAATATAGTTTAAAATTAGTTACAACAGCTAACACAGATACATGTTCCTGCAACATGATTTTAGGTAATAAGACGTATGGAAATTATACATTTATAGTAATGCTATTCTGACGACAGTTTTTCTAAGTTACGACTTAATACGAAGTGCGATAAGCCGATAAAATTAATAAGTACCCGTATCTTTGAAATATAAACTTTATCACACAGAAAAACTGGTTATTGATGGATTTGTGTGTATTAGCAATAGTTGTGTAGCTAATAGCCATATATGGATAGGTATAATAAAATATATATTAGTGGCATTTATCTTTTATAAGATATTACCTACACATTTTCTATTAGTCTCATTTTGCCTTCAACAACTATACGAGTAACGAGTGAACCAGTGAACAAGTGTTTATTGTATTTTGATCAATATTGAGTAAGTACACAATATATTGCTTTTATTATGTCTCAGCAAACTTCGTTAAGCCAATTTTTTAAAAAATCCAATGATACAAATGTTCTACAATTTGACCATCACAAATCAGTTTCCGTAACTTCTCCAAATAAACGACCAATTTCACCAAATATAGATAATAATGTCAAACGTACCAAAATGTCAAAAAAATCTGACAATACTGAAACAGAAAATGAACATAATTTTAACAATTTCGATATTGGATTTTATTTTAACCGCTCGTTAACAGATGTAGAGAAAGAAGAAGTTCTTAAAAAAATTTGGAAGCCCGAACCTACTTTTGAATTCCCTAATATTATGATATTTAGTGGTAAAGATAAGCGATCCTAAAATTTAAAATTTCAATACAGATGGTTGCATACCTTTCCGTGTTAGCGTACTCCGCAAAATTAGATGGTGCATTTTGTACGTTTTGTGTAGCGTTTGCTAAGTCGGGAGCTGGCATAAATTTCAAACACTAGGCGCTTGTAGAAAACCTTTTCAAAATTGGAAACATGCAATGGAAACGTTTAAAAATCATGTAACACTTCAATATCACAAACAATCCGTCTTTGATGCAGATAATTTCATAGATATAAAAAAAAACGTACATTTATCTATTGAAAATCAATTAGACACTGCTCGGGCACGGCAAATTTTAGAAAAAGCATTTCACCTGTTATTGAAACAATTATTATATGCGGTCAACAAAATATACCTCTACGAGGTCACCGTGATTTCGGAAAATTATACTAATATTTGTGGTTGTTTTGTTTTAGAAAAGACTTAACGGATTGGCCATGTTAATTTTCACAGGGAAGTTGAAATCACTGTTGATGAAGTGATAGCGGAGTTGGCAAAAAAATCGAGACGACTGGAATTTATTTTATAACAATACTTATCAGTTATCATATTATGTAGTGCTAAATACAATATATAAATAATATAATATTTTTTTTTTTTAACTTCCTCCAAAAAATTCATAAGGACGTAACTATTACAAGATATCATAGTTTATATTAATTATGTATAACTGCAGAGGACCCCCCCCCCACAGAAAAATTTGAAAATACGCCACTGTACATCATATGTATTATTAAAAATTGGTAGGTATTAATTTATAAGATCTTGGGGAAGCGAAAATTCTCACGCGGGCTCTTATGATATAGGGTGTATGGATATTGGAAATTTTGTTGATAAACTTAATTTGGATCCCTACACAAAATACTCAATTTATAGAAACCATTGGATTCCACCTCCCAATTATGAGTACCTATCCATGATTTGAACACATACGAGCAGGTATAACTAAAAAAAAAAAGCTTTCAAAGAGACTTTTAGGCAACTATACTTGGTTAGTCTTATCGATTGTTTGTAAATGACATTTTTGTAAATTAAAGTTTAAAAATTTTAAAAATTAGTAGCATAAGAAAAACGATTCAAAGCGAAGACCGGTCGATTAGCCTATATATGATATTACTAAGTATATATTTTATTGATATAATTGCGAATAAAGTAATTTTTATATTATAACCTAGTTACATGGAACCTTGATTTAAATTTTCAATCCTTAGCTATAAAAGTTAAACATTTTATACATTTTTAATTACTTAATAATTTATAAATTTCCAATTTGAAATTTTTGTCAACATCCAAAATTTAAATTCTTATGAAAAAAAATTGTGCACATGTATTTTTAATATTTTTAAACTGCTATTGTAACAATATATCAGGAGCCTTGCATTAAATTTGTACGCTTTTTGGCCCAACAAATAGAATATTATTCAAATTTATAGGAAAAAAAAAATTAAAAAATTAAAATTTGAAATTGTTTGCGAACAGCTTAAAACAAGTCAAAAAATTTTATTATTTGTAAAAAATGAAAATATAAACATTCAGTGAAATTTTCATGTATCTACACAGTTATTTGTTTTTGAATAACAATAAAATAAGAAAATGAGAAATCGAGTGAATATCCAATTTGTGACTATATTATTTTAATATTTTTCAAATGTCATTGTAACAATATATTAAAAGCCTTGTATTAATTTTCAAGCTTTTTTAGCCAACAAATAAAATTAAAAAAAAAAATACAAACATTAACAAATGAAAATGTTTGTAGCGAGTTACAAACAAATCCAAATATTTTGAAATTTTTATCGTATATATGCGGATATAAACAACCAGTGAAAATTACATGTATGTAGTCATTTGTTTTAGAGTTACACCAAAAACCAAAATGTTGTCAAAAACCTATTTCGGGTAAAAATTCCCGGTTTTCCTTAAATTTGACCTCCCGAACGTACCAACTAGATTCACTTTCCTATCGAACTAAATAGGTACTAAAATCGAATAATTTTTTCGACTACTTATCTTGCAGACACAAAAATTAAAAATTTTAAAAATAGTAATAATTATAGATAAATGAAGAGTACGTAAAATATAAACGAGAAGGTCGATGACCCACTCGACTATAGTCCTTTTAAGAGTGAGACGCCACGACGAAGCTGTAGAGTGTTACTATTCAGAGTGTAACAGATAGAACTGACTTTTGGAATAACTTTATTGTTCTAATCAATATTTTAAAACTTTTTTTTATATATAATTTATAGCCACTTGCGCTACACGTGTAATAAAAAACAATTATTTTTATTTTTTAATACCAAAAATTAAAAAATTAAATTTGATTTAAATTTTTTTGAATAAATTCAAAAAAGTCAATTTTTGAATCTGATTATAAGAATGATTTGGATGGTAAAAAAATGTATCTAAAGCAAGTAGTTTATTTTTTTAGAAATTTTTAAAATATCAATATTTTTTCGATTAAATTAATCTGGAACGCAATAACTTTTTAAAAAATATTATTTTTGGAAATTTGCTAACATGGGTATACCTAACCTAACCTATAGGTATATTTCTTAAGCTATTTACTAATCATATAATTTTAACAATTTTTGTCATACGTTTATGTAGCATATACATTTTTTTTTTTGGTCAAGTCTTTCTGTTATACCTTGTATAGTGTATAATATGTTAATAAATTAATATTTGTTTATGTAATAAAATATAATATAATATAATATTATGGATGTAGGACGTAGGTACATAATTGTACGTGTTTACGCATTCTGGTATAATTTAACGTTGATTAGTGATTTTGTAACGTGAACAGCCGTTGATCACAGATCGCGGGAGTTGCTCGACGTTGTTAAATTATCGGACATGAGGGTTGACTAAAGTACAATTTGTATTATTCTGAACTGATCGTATTTAAATATATTACTTATATACAAACAAATTATATTTGTACACATTTAGGTATTAGAGGTGGTCGCGACCAGTAGGGGAATAAATGTTTATATTATATAAATATGCAATAGCAATGTGATAATAATAAATGGCTGACAGCCGAAATAACAATAAAAATATGGCAATCTGATATACAATAAATGATATAAAAGATATGGCTAACAGCCGACTCACAAAATCATCGGATGTTGAATATGGTGGTCCACGCTCCGGGATGATGTCGTTGGTATAATGGTATAATGGTATAGTGTGAGTTCACAATTATAGGCGAGAAGATGGTACACAGAACAAACGACGGCACGGCACGTCATCATTGGTCGGACACGACTGACTGGTAGGTTGAGGTCGGGCGGAGGGTTCGCCGGTAATCGTGACTTTTATTTTTAGTGCACGACTGGACATGATATTATAAAGTTATGCAATAACGAACACTTTGTGTCCAACAGATTTTATTTTATTATTTTAAAGTGTATGTATAATTATTCTGCTAATTTATTAAATTTTGCATCTTATAGCAATGTATACATACAAATATATTATGAAATATTACAATTAATTTAGCTGAATATTTAACAGTGTTTGGCGAATTCCTTATAAAAAGGAATTCGTTCCGTTCCTCGTTCTTTTTTAGTTCCAAATAAAATAAAAATTCTTATATCAATGTTTTTTTTTCGTATATGCATACTTCTTTAATTTTTATTTATAATATATAAATACAAGTAGGTACATATTTTATATGTTTATGCAATATATTATTATATATTTTGAGATTTTCTTCAAAATTAAATTTTTGGCTAACGTATAACGATTGTCTTAACGTCGATACTCTATAAAAATCACTAATTAGGAATATACATTAAACACATTAAAAAAATATATCTTAATTTCGATTTTTACATATACTTATCTGTGTAAATTATTGGAACTAGAAAGGAACGAACAATTTTGTTATTTTTCCTTAAAGAAAAGAACTAGTTCATTTTCTCGTTCTTTTTTTATAAAAAGGAATTCGTTCCAGGAATCCGTTCCTTTTGGAACTCGTTCCTTCCAAACACTGATATTTAATTGTATTCGTGGAAACGGGGTTAAGTTCGACGATTGAAGTCACTACGGTGTATATATGTATACATATATTGCGTGTTTTAATTTTTACATTTACCTCTTATATTTTGAGTATATTAAGAGATATTTTTCTCCCGAGTTCTATGTATGATATTGATGTGATTCGAACACCAATATTATATGGGTTTGATATTTATGATTTGGGACGGGTCTTATATTATCGTATGAATGTCTATGAACAAAATAATATCTATATAATGGATTCTTTTATTTTTTGAGGGTGCACAAGTCCCCTCACTCCTCAGCATATATGATATATCCCTAGTTGCGCCAATACAACTTGACGCGGTAATGCTATTTTTATTCTTTATGAAAACGTTTTACTTATTTTAGGTATTTATTTCTTAAACATTAATAAATTGCGGAAGATCTTAATTCTAAATTGTAATGGTTCTATTATAGGTATATAATTCCGTGCATAAATAGTTGTAAGATAATAGGTACTTTAAAATTAAAAAACTGAAAACTTTAATAGTTTAATGAGTTAATAATGATATATTAATAAAATAATAATATTTCATATTATTAAAATGTTTGTATTTTAGAGTGTATACCTACTATTTTTTTATATCTAGTATAAGCTAATATAAGGTAATAGTTATAGCTATCGTCATTTAGAAAACATATGAATATATATTATATAGGTAACTAATTATGATTATCATATAGGTAATACAAATTATCGCAATTTAGACCACATACGTACAGCGTACTTATTTAATATATGATTTTAAGTTGCATATTATGCGTATTATATAGTGGTAGGTATTAAAGGATTTAGAATAAATGTGCAACAAAAAAACAACTTATGTAAATACATGTTATATTATTGTGCTTTTATTAATAGCATATTCCAATTAATCTATTGAAGTGATAAGATTTCTGAAAACAGATTTGAATTTGTCACCAAGTTTACTTGAATTCGACTATCCCACATTTTTGATTTTTTGATTTTAACTTCTCCAAAAATTGAAATACCAGAATTTTTAAGTACTCTTTTTGAATATGACATTTTAAAGAATTTGGGGGATGTTATCAAAAATTTGTCGACAAATTCAAATCTCTTTTCAGAATTCTTATCGCTTCATTAGATTAATTGGTATGTTTGGCAAAAAAACGCGGCATAAGGGGGCTGGAGCGTAACCAAGTCTAAGGAGTAAAAACTAGGCATTTTATATTTCTGTTTATCTGGGTCTTGTGTACCTATGGGTTGAAAGTAAATAAACATTAGTTTGCGTAATTCGTAGTACTAATCACGTTTTATAGGGGCATCATAGTAACCGGTATGTACGTCTGTAATTTTACCTATGCGCATGCACATGTCACCATTTATTGCTTTATAAAACGACAAACATTTTTTTTCAAAAAATACTACCTCTGACTTCAATCACTACGCTCAGTAGGATATTCCGATTTTAATTTTAAAAAGCAGATTTGAATTCTCCTCTAAATTTACTATGCTTTAACTGCCGTACATTTTTCATATTCTATATCAATGTATTTAAATTTTAATTATGAATATGTTCTATTTTTACTCTTTTTGTTATTAAATTTCTAAGTAAAAAAAAATAAAAATCAGAAAAATGAAATTGTCAATGCATAGATAATTTAGTGATAAATTCAAATTTGCTTTCAAAATTAATATCGGAACATTATATTGGGCGTAGTGATTGAAGTCGTGAGCTATGTTTTCGACCGAAAATTAATCACGCTCCAGCCCCCTTAAATACTATGTTGCGCGGGTGTTAGACAAAAACAGAAAACCACGGTATCGAATCCCCTTAAAAATATATTCTTAAGATGACGCTACCCCGCATGTGTTGTCTCCGTCTTACAAATGTAAAACATTGCGAAAACTATTTTGCCGAGTGGTTCTTACCCGGTCGTACATTTGTGAGATGGAGACCGCGAGACAACACATGTAGCGTCCTCATATTAAATACCTACCTGAATGACTATACATAATAGGCTTTTGATGATTTTTGACTGATGGAAAACTTGCACATTCAATGAAATGAATCAATAAAGTCTATTAGTTTAAAATATAAAAGTTTAAAATATCTTTACCCAACTTAAACGAATTATTTACTTGTGTTTTGAATAACAGATCTTGATATAAGATATATATATATTTCTTTAAGCTATTGAGTCAATGAACTATATATATTTTCACACATAGGTACACAATCATTTTAAAGGGCCTCGCCATCGCATTGATTTAAGGAGAATCATTTAGGCAATTTCTAATCTCGTTGCCGCCACCCGAGATCTATGTGTTAGTCGTAAATGATTATTAGTGTGTGTGGCGTCCATGCGGGACAACTGTAGCGGTACGGAGGGCTCTCACACGCACTCGCACACACATATGTCAGTAAGTAATATTGTGATCATGAAAAAATGTTTATTTTTCACTCAACCACACGTTTCTAATTCCAACAATATGTCGCAACGATTAACTCGATTTTCATTCTGATAAAATATTCTTTTTTTCCACATCATCTACGAGGAATCGATCGAGGCACATTTTTAAAATTGTATTTAGTTAATTAAATATTTAAGTGGTAAATTCTGAATTTTTTGAATTTTTTTTATAAATTTTATTGCATTTTAAATGACAAAAATCAAAAATGTGGCTCGACCGTTCACTTGTATATATTACGGACAATATCCGAATATTTTTTCAGAATAAAAATCGTTATAATTGTCGGCACGTATCGTTGGAATTAGAGACAGTAGTTTTTGAAAAAAAAAGACGTGGTAGTAAGGCCCCTTAACTAATATCTAAATATTTTATTCAGACCTAGTTTTCAACAGTAATCTTAGTAACGATAATGAATTGAAATATTTTCATCAAGTTCAGACAATCAGAAACTACAACTCTTCAGATGGATATTACTATTTTTAAATACAGTAAATTTTTTT
>NW_021770979.1:224769-227158 GCF_005508785.2 Acyrthosiphon pisum | reverse complement strand
AGTTAAAAAGTTAATTTTTTTTTAACTTTTTAACTTAACTAGTTAGTTTATTTTCTAATTAACTTATGAACTTATCTAGTTTAATTTACAGTTGAAATAACTTAGCTTTTCTCAGTTGATTTTAAAAAAATCTATCAAGTTAAAAGCATTTTGTAATTTTTCATTTATACGTAAATATTACTATATCAGTATAAAATAAAAATAATCCAATACAAAAACACAAACATTTCTGTCCCTTTACTTGATAACATAATTTTGTGTATATTAATATATATTTTATTAAGTTGTAAATTATTTATTATGCGAGTTTCAATTATAAATGTTTTAAAAAAAATTAATAATTTTAAATTACACATTGACAATTGTTATGTTTTAATGTTATATAACTTATAATACATATGAAAGTTATGAACTTATCTTCACGTATTATGACATTAAATTGCTATACGAAATAAAAAAATATATTTGTTAAATTAATTATTTGAGATGAGTAGGTATAGTTTAAATTAGTAAATAATAGTAAAATTAAAGAAAAAGGGTATACAGTGTACATTATGATAAAAGTTCAATAAAATTGTTTTTTATAATTTATAAATTTTTGAAAACGAAAACAGATTTTGCGTAAAAATTCCCGTTTTTCCTTAATTTTTCTTTTGTTTTTCACGGTGCTTTTGAAAACTATTGGAAAAATTTTACTTTTGACCCCCCAAAGTACCAACTAGATTCACTTTCCTATCAGAAAAGGTACTGATGAAGAAAATCCAAGGACTTTTACTGTCCTAAAAGGTGATGACAGACACAAAAAAAAAATAAAAAAAAAAACACACATCATTGTAAAATCAATACATTCCTCGTTCTACTCAGAATCTAAAACTGAAAATTGCGTGTATTTTGATTAGCTGTAACTTGGTCAATTTTGAACTTAGAAAGTTGGTTCAACTCCCAAAATGCATTAAAAAATTAGGCAAAAAAAATCAGTAGTTAAAATAGGTGATTGTCATTTAAGAATGTAATTGCACAAAAAATTGTATTGCGCCGCATGCGCAAGTCTAATTAAGTTAAAAAAATGCATAGGCCCTCAAAAAGTGTATTTTTATGTCATAACAACTAAATAGAAAACAGAATTCAAATTGCATTGGCCTACTCAAAAATATTGAGTGTTCTCAATTAGTTATTACGCACTGTATACTCAGGAAAAGGACAGAAAAACAGAAGTTAAAAAAAATGTTTTGGACCCCCCCCCCCCCCTAGCAAAATTCCTAAATACGCCACTGGCCAACGGCGTCGTAGCGTGAGCCGTTACCGCCGAAAGAAGCGGGGCGTGATCGTTCGTTACACAAGGAACATTAATATAAAATTCAAAGAGGTATCGACAATAATACAAAAACGAATACAATACAAACTGCGCGTCGCGTAAAGGTAATACGTGGCGTTTAAGTGGTGATAAGAGCCTGGTATCGCCACAAGTTGCTTATAATGTTGTGATAAGAAGAAACGATTTAAGACAAAACGAATGTAAATCGTCTTTCCGTGATTGACATTTGAAACGTTTAAATAGAAAATATATCATAATATTTTGTTTCCAGTTCTTTTTATCTTAGTCCGTGATTTTGTCGTACCTAGTAAAATAATATTGTACCCGACGTTCCTCGTTCGTTCTTTATTTTAAATATATCCCGTCCTTATTTTACGGCGTACACATATTTTGTTCGTATTGTATTATTATCTCAGGTAAGACAAATTATGATTGCTATCTAAATGTATTGCTAAATCCACATCGGATATTTCGTAATAAACGTGGCTCGTAAAAACACCGCCACAGGTGTTCGTTTTGCTATGGGACAGAGAGAGAAAGCAAACAGTGCGCTGACATCATCTTAATGTTTGTGATAGACTTTTATCATTGTGGAGAGTGATTTAATTTGTCCGTGTTCATTATTAAGCTATCATACTTTTTGAATGAATTCCTGTAATTGAATATAAATATTCATTTGTTTAATATTAAATACAATTTCAAGATATAGGAATAATACAATTAAACAATATACCTTTATAATCGTGTATAATATTAATAATAATACTGATTTAAATGAATCACATAAACACATACATTTAAAAATTACAATCTATTACTAAGTTTAAATGTAATCGTTAATGATATATACATTTAATTAATTTAGGAATTATATACACATGTCTTTGGAATTCTCATTAGGCTACTATGAATTAATAATTTAATTTGATGAAACTGTACAAACTTGTAAAATATGCATTAAAAATTTCATATAAACATAGTATGAGGTTTAAATGCCTATTGCATTACTACATAATTCTTTTTCAAATTCTTGGGTGTACGCACATAGGCGCAAATCGCAGGGGGTGCTAAGGG
>NW_021770979.1:208711-223782 GCF_005508785.2 Acyrthosiphon pisum | reverse complement strand
TTCAGTGTACTTTTTATATACCCACCAATAAATCAAACTTCTCCAGGAATGCCCCACTTATAAGGATGATGCATAATGCAAATAATCATATAGACTATTAAGCAATACGAAGTACGAAGGCTCACATTTTTTTCCACATAACTTACACCATGTTGTTTTTTAGTTTTACTTACTTACTAATTCTTTTTCTTCTCTCTAATATTAAGTTAGTATAAGTTACGCGTTTATATATATTGTATATGTTTTTTTACTGTTATCTATGTACTTCTTGTCTGTAATGTTGTAAAAGCCGTCTGGCGTTGATTATAATAATAAATAAATAAATAATATAATATATCAAGTTTACATCTGGATATATTAAACTGCTATGACATAATAAAATATAAATATATTATAATATAATATCATAATTTATTGTTGTTGTGAGATTATGATATATTAAGAAATCGGGAAATAATTGTTAAACATATTGAACATTTACAACATAATATATATAAATTATAAGATTCGGCGTATCTAGTGTCTACAATCAACGCAGACCGACCGCTTTTTCTCTAATTAGACCCGCAGTATAGGTAATTCCACAAAATAGGTTTCAAATAGTTTTGTAGATTTATTGCATTCCATCCCGTTGGATTTGTGTGATTACTGATTTATATTTTGTTAATTTATATGGTGCGGTACTGTTGAGGTGTGTGAGGGGCAAAGCCCCTCGCGGTTCTGTTTCCTCCAAAAAGGTGCTTAAGCCCCCCTGATATTTTTAGGTGATTTACGCCTACGTGTACGCATGTCTTTGAAATAGAAATAATTATAAATTTGAGTCAAATTAAATTTTAAAACATTCATTGTTTTAACTACACGCACTTTAAAACTGTGTAAAATTGAATGTGTTATGGTGAAATGGAAACGCCAGTTTCTATATGAAATCGGTCTGTCAGTTAATTATTTATGAAATGGGTGATATATTTTTGATAATCTTATTCAAATTAATAATTTTTTATTGATTTTAGAAAAAAAATGACTGAAGCTGTGGTTAGTGGAAAAGATACCTGCTGCTTATTCATTAACAATGGTAATGATTTGTTGACTTTAAAAAAAGTTGTATCCGAAAAAACAGACAAAGACGGTGAGATACAAAAGCTTAATAAATCTATAGACACTAATGGCAGTGAATCAAATACAGACCGTAATATTACTATCGGTTCAATTTGCACCCAAGAAGATCGTGAGTCAGAAACTATTTATATCACTAATGAAAATTCAAATGAAGCAGATGTAAATAACAGTGAAAAAGATATTCAAGTACGTTTAAATCAAATGGAATATAATAATATTGTTAAAATTAGAAAGGGATCAAAAAAAAAATTTGTATTAATAAATTAATAATATAATATATCAAGTTTACATCTGGATATATTAAACTGCTATGACATAATAAAATATAAATATATTATAATATAATATCATAATTTATTGTTGTTGTGAGATTATGATATATTAAGAAATCGGGAAATAATTGTTAAACATATTGAACATTTACAACATAATATATATAAATTATAAGATTCGGCGTATCTAGTGTCTACAATCAACGCAGACCGACCGCTTTTTCTCTAATTAGACCCGCAGTATAGGTAATTCCACAAAATAGGTTTCAAATAGTTTTGTAGATTTATTGCATTCCATCCCGTTGGATTTGTGTGATTACTGATTTATATTTTGTTAATTTATATGGTGCGGTACTGTTGAGGTGTGTGAGGGGCAAAGCTCCTCACGGTTCTGTTTCCTCCAAAAAGGTGCTTAAGCCCCCCTGATATTTTTAGGTGATTTACGCCTACGTGTACGTATGTCTTTGAAATAGAAATAATTATAAATTTGAGTCAAATTAAATTTTAAAACATTCGTTGTTTTAACTACACTCACTTTAAAACTGTGTAAAATTGAATGTGTTATGGTGAAATGGAAACGCCAGTTTCTATATGAAATCGGTCTGTCAGTTAATTATTTATGAAATGGGTGAAATATTTTTGATAATCTTATTCAAATTAATAATTTTTTATTGATTTTAGAAAAAAAAAATGACTGAAGCTGTTGTGAGTGGAAAAGATACCTGCTGCTTATTCATTAACAATGGTAATGATTTGTTGACTTTAAAAAAAGTTGTATCCGAAAAAACAGACAAAGACGGTGAGATACAAAAGCTTAATAAATCTATAGACACTAATGGCAGTGAATCAAATACAGTCTGTAATATTACTATCGGTTCAATTTGCACCCAAGAAGATAGTGAGTCAGAAACTATTAATACCACTAATGAAAATTCAAATGAAGCAGATGTAAATAACAGTGAAAAAGATATTCAAGTACGTTTAAATGAAATGGAATATAATAATTTTATTTTGTTAAAATTAGAAAGGAATCAAAAAAAAAATCATTTTATTTATTATCTTGGGTTAGATTAATATCTTAAAAACTTGGCACACCATGAATTTAAGTCATGTTCTCATTTTATCAATATAGAGAAAAAATAAAAACAAAAATATTCATACAAAATATGTCTTAAATGAATAACCCCATGATAATATTACTGGCTTACCTTAACTCAATGTCTAGTGATATAAATTTAAAGAGGAATGGGCTAAGTAGCTTTTTTTAAATAAAGAAAATATATTTTAATCCGTTTTTACTTTGATGTTAATTGTTTTTTTCTGCTCAAGACTATATCATTAACTGATTGAAGATTAAAACATTTTTATATGTTTTAATTTTTGTATTCCAATGGTCGAATCAGCGAGGAAATGTCCCTCCACTTGTTATAAATTATATTTTCCTTCTCTACCCTTATTTATAACCTTTGATCACTGGTCGTTAGTAATTAAATATGTACAGTTAATTAATTTTAATTAGTTTTTATTAATTTTGAGTAATAAGTACTTAATTTCAAATATATTTTATGCTGAACACAATTTCTAGATATTTTTTCTGTATAACAACCTATACAAAAAACTACTTATAAAGTTTCATATAGGACATGATATTGTTGTAACTCTATTTTATTGTTAAATTAGGTACATAAAATAAAAAAAACATTGCCAGAAGTTATATGATATAACATGACAAAATGTTTTACTTTTATGTTACTTATTAATTAATATGTAATGTGAATTACAAATCTCAGTTTTAAAACTACTTAATTTTTCAGGTAACTTCGATCAAATGCCAAGATGATCCATATTCTCCGAGTGGTTCTCCATATGATAGTGATTCACATAATTTGCAAAACGATTATACAGAATTAAATAATATTGGGTCACCTGCTTCTAACTTTAATATATCAAGAAGAGCACCGATACATTCTCAGAACGATTTAGATACTACATTTGAGGATAATCATTTTTTACCGAAAAAAGAAATATTAAATAATGAGCGAAAACGAAAATTTGAAACTATGGCAGCACAAGATCAGAAGTCTACTAAGATACTCAAACTTTGGAACTTGATGAAGTATCCTTTTCAAAAAATAACATCTGGTACTTCAATAAGGGAAAACAAATCAAATATTTCTATACCGGAAATCATAACTGAGCCCGAGTTGGCTGTTTGTAAGAACACTGAAGAAACTGAAAAAAAAAACACTCAACACAATTTTGAGGCCGATGATGGAATTGAGGATACTTCAATAAATGTGAACACACAACCAATCTGTAACATAATGTAACAACTGCAAAAGGTATAATTTAGTTATTTTAATATTCTCGTTTTATAGAAATGTATGTTTATATTAATCAAATAATACGTTGAATATTTTGGTCTTATCACCTTATTCCTCTTTTACACTAAAAATGATTTTTGTTTTTATTACCTGAACCATTAAATTAAAAATGACCATTTACAATATTCCCAAATAATCATTTGATTCTAACATATTATTAAGAAAACATTTGTGTTTTAGAAATACTAGAGAAGTACTTGTAATTTTCATAATTTTTTGAGCATATAAATAACCATTGTCTATGTTCTAATAAATATTAAACTGTTTTTTCTTGTATATTAAATGGCAGTGTTATGTTCCAAATTAGTTATATATATGGTTAAATACAGTAAATATTAATTAAGAAAATCAACATATTTTTTTTGCGCTGTAATATAATTTTCCATATATTTACTTTTTACTTTGCTATTCTATTATTGTATTTCATTAATTGTTTCTCCAAATAATAACCTTAGAAAATTGATATGAATATTTCACTATCCTTAAGGATTTATTCCTAGTGTTTGTGAAGTATTAGTAGTACTATATTATAAAATAATACAGTAAATTTGGTTGAATTGTATTAACTGTAGAAAGTTACGGAATTAATCATGTTTTTGAATATTCATTTCTCTTTTTTATTTATTTAAAATGTGTAAAATTTTATTTTAACTTATATGGTATTTAAAATATAAATTATGTTATCAGTTTACATTAAAAATGATTTAGTTAACATTTTATAGTTAAAAAAAATATAATAGTGTCATCTCTCATTTTTGTAATTAAGTTTATTTTGTCTTACTAGTAATATTTTATGTGTTTATAATTAATTGGTATTCAAACAAGAAATAATACTACTTAATATTTTAGCATATATTTTTTAAGTACATCAAACATGATTTTAGAATAATAGTATTTTTATGTTGTGATTAATATACTTTGTGTGATAAACATAGAATATCCCTTAATGATGTATATCTTGTTACAAATTCACTGTATAGTATTTAAAGAGAACAATTATAAATATTACATGTTAGATAAGTTTTTCAATTAACTGTGTATTTTATTAACTTTTATAAGTCGCTGTAAACAAATATAAGTTTTAAAAATATTTTTATGGTGTATAATTATAAATATTTTATATTTAAATTATAATTATAGTATATAATTATTAACTTGATAAGTATAGGGTACACAGTTAATAATGTAATACAACCTTTTTATACTCTATTCAACTAAATAGTATACTGGTTTGCACACATGCCACTGATTGCTGTACGTAGCTGGACCCCTTAATTTATCGGTCAAAAACAATCGTAACCAATTGTATGACAATGGTAGAAGTGGAAGTGATGTTTATGAGTGGGTGGAGGCAACCTATTATAAAGGGAACGACATAGGTTTTTTTTGATATTATTATAAAGTAAGTAATGTTCATTTTCAAAAAGGTCATTACTAAAAAAAAAAAATAATATCAAAAGCCTATGTCTTGTTCTAGATAATATTACTTTTAAATTGTATAATAGTTGAATTCACTCTAATGTAAAAAACTAACGCACACTTTTATTAAAACCGGTGAACAAAAATTGTTTATGCCGAACGTGTATTATGTTTTCTATATAAAGAGTTGCTACAGGTTACTTATAATATAATTGGTTAGATATAATAATTTTAACTTATAATTTTGATTTATACTGTATGTCACAATATTTTTAATCAGCATTGGTTATTGGAATTGGCAAAGTAAATAGACTCAAAAACCGTTTTCAACAATAAGTTATACCATTAATTGATAATAATATTATCAATAATGGTTAATATTAATAATAATGGTTATATCACGATTAAAGATATATAATGATCAGGGCTAGGATTTATATGCAACAGCATGTTTTTTTTGCTACTTCTAATTATTGATTTTGTCAGTAATGTCCACGAATCACCTCATGATGAGATAAATGATGGTATTTTTATTTTGCATATTTTGGATAAAATGCATATTATTGCATATATTGAATAAAATTAATATTATTGCATATTTCGATTATAAGAATGTAAACAATTCATGTTTTATAGTATATTTCGTAAAACTTGGTTTTTTTGTTAAATCTAAATTTTATTTCATGTAACACGCATGTAGTTAATGCGAATTATACATTTTATTTCTAAATTATTTTATTTTATTTTATTTCTTAATGATATTATTTTAAGACAAACAGCCTATCATTGATGTATTTTAATAAATAAATATTTTTTTTGTAACTATATTTTAGTGTTTATCTTATAAAAAATTAAATGCATGTTTTTGCATATTTTGTTATATAAAATGCATATTTTACAATTTTTTATTGCATATAAATCCTAGCCCTGATAATGATTATATAGTCCATGTTAGCAAAAATCAAATATTCTAGTATTTATAATAAATTATTATTGTTATCTTGCAGTTTAAAAATTAGTAATTATTTGTTTATGATATATAAAAATATTAAACAGCAATTACTAATTTTAGTCTAAAAAATGTTTTTTAATTATAAATGGTTTTTTCCTGAATTGTATACTCTTATGGTTATAAGTGTTACTGTATATATATTCGCTAATTTTTTATATAATATTATGCTTTAATTCCTATGATTAATTTCGTATTAATTTTATAAAAAAATTCAGAATTTCCCACTTAAATATTTAATTAACTAAATACAATTTTAAAAATGTATCTCAACCCATGCCTCGTAGATGTTGTGGAAAAAAAGAATATTTTATCAGAATGCAAATCGAGTTAATCGTTGCGACATATTGTTGGAATTAGAATTGTGTTTGAGTGAAAAATAAACATTTTTTCATGATCACAATATAACTGACATGCGTGTGCGAGTGCGTGTGAGAGCCCTCCGTACCACAACAGTTGACCCACATGCACGCCACACACACTAATAATCATTTTCGACTAACACATAGATCTCGGGTGGCGGCAACGAGATTAGAAATTGCCTAAATGATTCGCCTTAAATTAATGCGATGGCGAGACCCCTTAAAAGCACCAAGTACCACGTATAATATTTTTTAATTAAAACAGACTAACTAAAATCGTTATTCTTTGTTTAAATACATAACGCTGTCCTAATCTGAACTTAAGATGTCTATAAAAAAAATACTGTGTTATTAATTTTATTGTTAGATTTTTAGATTTTTCTGTTATGATCTATTTATGAGAAATCTCATCTTTAATTTTCGATTATTAGCTCTGATAATTAAACATTTTATACATTTTCAACTACAAAATGATATACAAATCAAGGGTACAGATGAACCTCAGTATCTAGCTTAGATATATTATAACCTATGTCTTTATGAGGAAATCTTTAAATTACATTTTCGAGCTCTTTCACCCAGCGAAAAATCAATCATTCTCCATCGTAGATTTCAAAATGAATTGTTTGGAGTTATGTTTAATGTATAATGAAAATATTAAAGTAAGTATAATCGACAGTAATTTTCTACGGGTATACCGCATCACGTAACAAACATTAACGACTGGCGACTTATTACGTAAAATTAACTATTACTTACATGCTATAATATAAGAATAAACGTCAAATGTCTAAATTAAACAATAACTGATAAAATCGATTATTTGAGTACATAGAATAGACCATATTTCCATAATCAATGTTAAAAATAAATTTTATTATTAAGTTCATTGTGTATAGTGTGTACAATTTAATTTAGGAATGTTAAAAATGTACGTTTACATGTATAAATTTTATTATTTGCCTGAATAATTATTTAAATATATAATATATATACAAATTTTTAGTCGGTATTAGGTCAGACCTGTAGTTTCGCCTATGTATATAATATGCACTATATACAGTATAGTGCGAATATAAAACGTTCGACGTGATAGACAGCGTCGAAGTTATGGATATGGGACAAAACAAAATATAAAATGTAAAAGCGCACACACACGTCCGTTCGCCAATTTCTAAAATATAAAACCGCAGATTGAATCACGTTCTATAGAGTTCAAAAAAAAAAAATAATAATATTATCACTTGTGAAAGAGGCCGGCAAAATGATTCATATATATTATTTACCTCGATCAACCCGTGTTAGGTTCCTTGTATGTTTTTCTACGATTAAAATAAAAAAGTTTAGGTACCAGAAACTGAAAAAATCAAATGCATATTTTTTTTTAAACGTTTCATGTTTTGAGGACATTGGATTCACCCGTAAATAAGCGATTTCGGATTTCTCATAGAACGATGTTTTTATTTTATTGTAGGTAATCGTAATTCAATAACAAATAACTGTTGATACTTTATCAATTATATATTTACTATATTTTTACCAAATATTAATTGTTATGAATGTTTTATAAATATGATAATAGTATAATTTTAATTATAATGATAGTTTTACACTTTTACGTACGTCTTGCGTTTTAAAAACATTTTGAGTTATTATTTGAGATATATTGACATGTGAAGAATTTGATTTTTTCAATAAATGATAATAAAACCTATTCGTTGGGTCAAAAAGTTTGAAAGTTGTAATAATAGCAACTCGACAACATTAAAGATACTTAGGCAGAATTATATTTTTTCAAGCAATTCGTTAAAATTACGTACATTTGCAAATAATTTTGTAGTGAAAATTACAGGGCTTCAAAACGTTATAATAGAAATTAATGGCAAACCTATGTTAACAGTTATTTATATTTTTGAAATACGCTGCTTGTTTTATAAATATTGAATTTTATTAGTTTATTTCTGTAATTCAAATTTAAATAAGATAGGTACAGAACTGCGAACGAGTGGTTTGGTTACCTACCTACTGCTAAATACTTATATAACATTAACATTATTATGCCATTTCGGGGAATGGTAAACTCCTACAAATGTAGTGCTATCTCCTATAAAAGATAGTGTTAACTCCTATAAAAGATAGTGTTAACTCCTACAAAAAATTAATACCGCTCGTATTGCTGTAAAAAATATCAGTTTTGCAATATATTAACACATAAAATAAAAATGGTTTGAAAAATATAATAAAAATGTTAATAAAACAATAATCATTATCATTTACGTTTAAAACAAAATTTTTAAAATATAATAAAAGTGTTAATAAAATAATAGTCATAACCATTTAATCCTAAAACAAAAATTGTTTGAAAAATTTAATAAAACAATAGTCAAAATCACATACGTTTAAAATAAAACATTTTGAACAAAATTCAATAAAACAATACTTAGGTAGTTAATATAATTTTTTGGAAAAATAGAATAAAAATGTTAATACAACAATAATCATTATCATTTACGTTTAAAACAAAATTTTTAAAATATAATAAAAGTGTTAATAAAATAATAGTCATAACCATTTAATCCTAAAACAAAATATGTTTGAAAAAATAATAAAAATGTTAATAAGACAATAATCATAATTATTTAATCCTAAAACAAAAATTGTTTGAAAAATATAATAAAACAATAGTCAAAACCACATACGTTTAAACTAAAATTTTTTTGAAAAAAATAATAAAAAATTCAATAAAACATCTAAGTCATACCTAATCATTTACGTATATTTTTATGGCATACTTTGGAGATAAACTCTAAACGTGAAATTTCTCCTCGTATATATTTATCTTTTTGATTAAGTACCTATAAATTGATATTTAGAAATAGTTTTTGTCTGTCTGCGTTGTGTTGTATGACTGCTTCTAATTTTAATGTATGTTTCGGTCTGAATATCTTTCAAAACTTTGACGAATAAATGGAGATTTGGATGATGATGATAAAAACTACTATTAAATCTTGAATGAAATGATTCACATGCATATGTAGTATCATTAGAAGACCACAATTTTGGAGGAAATAATGAAAACGAAAAAATATAATTTTCAGATAAATAGTCGCAATATTGTTGGACTTTATCGTCAGATGGCATATTTTCTAACAAATCAAATACAAAGCAATCTTCAATATCGTTAGCATCTTGCAATAATGGTAAACCGAATGTGAGAACTAAAAATTTTCCAATTTCAGATTCACCATTATTGTAATCATTCGTTAGGCCTAATTGCTGGATTTTTCTGTACCAATTTTGGCACAAATGAAAATTACAACCATGAATTTGCACTGTTGGCCAAATATTTTTAATTGCATTATGAATAGCAATTTCAAAGTCCACCACAACTGTAACTGGTTGAAACCGTAAATTATTTTGCAAGCAAATTTCTATATAGTTTTTAAAAATAATGTTCTGTATGTATGGCAATTTTTGTCAGGAAGCAAAGCAAAGACTAATGGTATATAATTTTGATTCTTAAAACCATGAATAGTGAATAACTGCAAAAAATATTTTGTACAATAATTGAAAGTACCGTCTAAAAAAATTTTTTCGTTAAAACAAAGAAATTTTAAATTTTCTACACAAGAAAATATAATAATATGGCTATCTTGATCATTTAATAAAACAAATTGTTCAGAACGGTTTGTTTGTATATCCATTACATTTAAAGTATCGTGAACTTCTTCAATACTTTTAGGCAAAGGTGGCAAAATAGATTTACGTGCATTATACCCATTTCGTCTAATATAATTGAGATCAGTTGAGTAGTATGTTTTGGTCGGTTCTGGGCCCCCCGCGAATCCGGTGAATCCGGCTACCCCGCCCAGCCTATACCTATCACATACATTGCGAGTCAATGCCACGCGCTGCCATTCCCCTCCATACCATGTCATGCCTTTCTCCAACACGTAACGTGCTATCGCAAACGTGCCTGGCCTTACCCCCCCCCCCCCTATAGTTATATGCTATCGCAACCATGCTCGGCCGTGCCCCCTCCCCTCTCATTCATCACATGCCATGCCGGCCCTTCCCCCTTCCATCTATACCTATCACATACATTGCGAGTCAATGCCACGCGCTGCCATTCCCCTCCATACCATGTCATGCCTTTCTCCAACACGTAACGTGCTATCGCAAACGTGCCAAAAACCCCCACCCCCCCATTAATGTCTACCCCCTAAAAATGGTATATCACAAAAATATAATATACATTAAATAATTCAAATAATTTAATTTAATATTATACTAGTATTTAAAACAATATATTATTATTGTTCTAACAACCTAGCTAGTTGTTTATTAATACATTATTTATACATTATATAAACACAGTTTGTGATAAGTTAGCGACTTATAATAATAAACATAAAATTATTAATGATTTCCCAATACCATACATCTAAGTGAGAGTGTAAATGTGTAGTATACATATCGCTACCCAATATGACATTATCAAAACACAGTTCACACATAGTAAAGTTAACGAGTCGTTTATATACATAAAACATTGTATACTTCACACTTATGGTGAAATATTTTAGTTTTCCTAAGACCATCAACTGAACGTTTAGAAAGTTAGTATGTACAAAATCTAATTGCTTAGCTATTATTTCAACAATTTAAATGTATCCTAAGATAATTGAAAATATTATCTGGATTAATCTTTTAACATGGCAAACGAGTAGATAATATTTTACCAATCCATGGCTTAAAATGTTACCATTACCTAAATATATTAGAAATCGAAAGGTATCTAGTCCTACAAATGTTAATAACCAGTCAGTATGTTCCCAGTCGTATACTTCAGTACACAAACATTTATCGTTTTACCTTTAATATTTATAACGAAATTTATTTTTAAAGTGTTTATTAGTTCAAACACTCACTACTCCCTACTCCCTAGTCTATGAGAGTCAATACTGTGCGCGACCATACACATCATGTCATACCACACCCTTCCCCTCCCATCAATACCTAATGCTTACCAACCCCCATCCCCTCAATCAATGTCTAACATATACCACACCATAACACTCCGTAGGTTAGGTTATAGAGTACTAGCCCTTAATCAACCTAGTCCATCCAGGTACCTACTATCGTGTACGTGTGCGACCATATACATCATACTACACCATACTTCACTACATTCAATGACTAGTATATACCACTGAATTAGTAAATTAAATAATATAATACTATTTAAAACGTACAATTGATATATTAGGAAAGAATTTCTATATATTATATCATATTTATATAAACACTATATTATACTATACCTACCTAGTACATATCACACCTTACCCCCACCTACCATCAATGTCTATCACTAAAAATGTATATATTATATAATTCTCAACATAATGATAGGTAACTTTATAGTTATCTAAGACATTATTATATGAGGTATGTTGGTTTAACATTTCACATACATATATGATATATGTACCTGTATTATATTATTATAGTTTTAAAATATAGAATAATAACAATATTAATTATTATAAACATTGTAAATGATTAACTAATAGTCTGTTTAGTAAGAACATTCTTATTTCTTAATTTAGTGAATCGTTAAATTATATATCCATACGTTGATATTATATAATATATTAATAATATGTATACTATATAAATAAGTAATTATTAACGATACCTCATAATCTTTAATAGATGTGAAATATGAAAGTCTATCTGTATAACTTATATTTAATAAATATTAACACTATGACGAATTTTTAACAAAAAAATGTTATGCCTCCAGAGAGAATCGAACTCCCCACCCCTAGTTTACAAGACCAGTGCTCTAGCCTCTAACCACTGAACTATGAAGACCATATATCTATAACTGAGTAAATTGTTATCTCCATTACTCGCACCTTAAGAATTATACTTCAAACTACTATACTGATATATCATACTTCGATTATCTTCCTCCGATAGTAATATTTAACTAAGTGTAAAATTCTATTTAATTATCAGACATATATATTATTACGCTTTAATATATTGCATACAAACACCAACGAGTATATATGATATTACTAAATTTGAAAGTGTTTCACTTTTAATTAACCTTTAATTTCTGTAGGAAAATTAACAACCACTGATAATTTTATAAACGATCAAATCTAATTTAAATTATATTTCGATCGTCTTTCGATGTAATGATTAATGATTATACATAAAGTGTATGATATTATTATATCAATGTAAATAATAAAATTTTTTTAAATGTTTATTGTTATATAGTAGTATTATTCTTTTTTAAATTATATATATTACATACAGTAGTAAAATCTTAAATTGATATACATTATAAATATGAAAATAATAAATACCTATACGTTCTATTCCGCTTTAGGCTTTTCTATGTATGAAATCAGTATATAATATAACATATGCTTAACCCTTAGAGATTATTATATATTCAAAAACATCCGAAAATCATTGAAAAGCTAACTCTCTAAGTTTTATACTATGTTATAATATGTTATAGGGTAAAACAAATTATTTTAAAACATGTATCATATGTATAATATTCATATTAAATTTATAACACCGTACAATAATTATTGTATGGAGCTACTCACTATTATAATATTTTCAATTAGAAGTCATAGAAAATACTAAATATTACACTTTAAACTTAGGAAGAATATTCATACTAAAGTAATAATATACAATGTTATTTTTTTATTTGCTAAAATAATTTTAACTTAATAATATTAGACCTCTATTACCGATATATCGTATAAATACTGAGAAGGAATATTTCAAATAAAATATATTTTACTATATACACGAGACATAATATATACATTTAATTAAAACAATTTAATCGATATACATTACATATCATAGATCATGTAGAAACTAACTAGACATGAAAATATCGTAATATATATATATATATATTTTTTAACAATGTTAAAGGTATTAAACATACATACAATGTGGTGATTATTAAGACAATGTCGATTAATATAAATTATTTATATATATAAATTTAAACTCTATACTAAATAATGTTAAATACTTATGAATTAATTAACAATAGATTATATTTTGAAGCAATTATTTATTATAAACTTATACGTTGAATAGTTCTTTAATGGGTATATTTCTAAACATTTTATATATTCGAATGGATACCGTGGGTGGGTGAAGGAGCATTTATTACATAAATAACCTCACCGCTTATTCGAATATACAAGTTCATCGGCTAGCGTGACAGCCAGTTGAACATCAAGTAATCTCCGAGTATCGCGAATAAAATGATAATCTACTAATATCAAAGAGGTAGGGTCCACCTTTGAATTAATTTCTTTATTAATTTCTTGACGATAGATATTAATCCACCTCTTATCAGGAGCGGTATGAGTACGTGTATGCAATTTTTTCATACACACGTCGATTCGTCGACATATTGAATTAATAACACCGTCCGATAATTGTAAATACCTACTCACTATTATAATATTTTCAATTAGAAGTTATAGAAAATACTAAATATTACACTTCAAACTTAGGAAGAATATTCATACTTGATAAAATAATATTAACTTAACAATATTAGACCTTTATTACCAATATATCGTATAAATACTAAGAAGTATTTCGAATAAAATATTTTTTACTATATACACGAGATATAATATAATATAAATATAATTAAAACAATTTAATCGATTTTACAATACATGTTATGGATCGTATATCAACTAAATATAAAAATATCGTAATATATTATTTTTTTAACAATGTTAAAGGTATTAAAAATATACAATAGGATGATTATTAAGATAATGTGGATTAAGAGTAATTATAAATTATATATATATAAATTTCAACTATATACTAAATAATGTTAAATACTTATGAATTAATTAACAAATAGATTATATTTTAAAGCAATTATTTATTATAAACTTATTTGTCCCATAGTTAATTAATGGGTATATTTCTAAAAAAATTATATATTCGAATGGATATTGTGGGTGGGTGAAGGAGCATTTATTACATAAATAACCTCACCGCTTATTTGAATATACAAGTGCATCGGCTAGCGGACAGCCAGTTGAACATCAAGTAATCTCCGAGTATCGCGAATAAAATGATAATCTGTTAATATCGAAGAGGCAGGACCCAGTTTTAAATTTATTTCTTTATTAATTCCCTCACGATAGATATTAATCCACCTCTTATCAGGAGCGGTATGCGTACGTGTGCACATTTTTTCATACACACATCGATTCGTTGACATACCACTCCTGATATAGTTTAAGGGATAATTATTATAACCAGGGATCCAAACCGTTTCAAATTTTAACGGTTACGGTTTTGGTTTTTGAAAACGGTTTTCTACATTTTATGGTTTTAGTTTAGGTTCTAAGATCAGTTTTTCAAATTTTTTGGTTTTGGTTTCGGTTTCAAAAAAGGTTTTTCAAATTTATCGGTATCA
>NW_021770979.1:205440-206331 GCF_005508785.2 Acyrthosiphon pisum | reverse complement strand
ATTTTTCATCTAATACATAGAAAACACGTTTAGTAATATATTTTATAATACCATGATTTTAATATTTATTTAAAAAAACAATAATATATTATTTTATTTTTTAAATGTAAGCTTTTTTATTATTAAGGCAGAGAATGACCCGAGAAAAACATTTTTTTTTAATTATGTATTTTTTTTTACCTGTAGACTATGGTATGTATCCTGAATATTTTCAAAATTAAACATGAAATTATCTCATATTTATCTAGATAAAAATATACTAATTTTTATCTTTATCTAGATAAAATTTAGTATAATTATCTTTATCTGTATCTAGATAAATATTATTACAGTCATCTTTATCTTTATCTAGATAAATTATTAGTTATCTATTCCCAACACTGGCTCTTGGCCTAGTGGGCTAAGGCGTTGGGTGTAGAGTTTGTTATATTTGAATTTAGGGTAAGTAAGTATGTTAATACTACAGCCAGTGTCATAGTCGACTAGATCAAATTTTGTATTTGCTTGAGACGGGCGAAGTCAATGTTTGTCAAACTAATGTAATTTATTTTCGTTTATATGCAAGGTAATTAAACTATGTTTAACATTGATTGAATATGAAAAGTTATCAGTTATTTTTACACGTCTACATTTGGTGTGCAAATTATTAATAATTGAATTGTAATTAGATTCAGACATAAGTGTGAACCATTCTTCTAAACTTCATGTAATAATTTTCTTTGAAAGTTTACATTCCAATAGCGAAATAATTGAAATCTGGTTATTTATTAATAACCCAACTGTAATATTTTTCTTGCTAATTTTTAGTAAAAATTTTCCCGGGGACGACAATGCCATCGCAAGGGAGAAAGTTGTGAATAACGCTTTTCAATCTCGCTGTAATTTTAAAAA